>NW_025936619.1:0-138150 GCF_000764305.2 Hyalella azteca | reverse complement strand
GATCGTAAGTTCATCAGCCAATCATTGACGGCCTTTCAAGCAAAATCCACCAATCATACACAAGAAAATAGAGCGTAAGTACTTACGTTCACTTAATTAGCGAGCTTTCAAAGTATGGCCCCGGGGTCAGATAATAATGATGAACTTGAGAGAAGTGTAACAACTCACTAGCTCAAATATAGGAGGCAACGTGTAAAAAATCCATCACAAACAAATTAATGTGAACGATTAGGCAATGAGCGAGACCATTGACCATTCGTATAACGAATTCCGACCACAAACTGCCGGACTTTGACTGAGAAAACGAAGTTTGTCCTTGAGCATACTCAAATTAACAAATTTAATTAGTAAGGTCAGCCACACTTCTTAATTGAATAAGAAAATGTTCGACAAAAAAGGTATAATAGAAACAAATTCGTGTAAATTCAACAGGATTTCGAACGTGGGAACTAAATAGGAGAGAAATTAATTAAGAAATTAATTAATTAGTAAGAAAATACTTTCACGAGTATATGAATACACGCACAAAGGAAGACATGCTAATAATATTTATTTATGAATGATTCAGAATCCCACACTGAGGCCGCGGCCGGTCAGTTGGAAAATCGAATCGTAATCTTTGCCCAACCGCGACGCCTACGGGAGCGCTCGCATCCGCGCCCGAAGGCCTTAACTCCTGAAGGCTCACTTATTTTCATAGACTTCACAGTAATTACACGCCAATTGATTCTTCAACTAATTCAGCAAACTCCCATTCTATACATTAGTTTGGAGACCGAGAAGTCACGACTTTTAGCATTTCGACGTTTTACTATACTTTCATGCCACAAAGTATTGAATGGATGCAGGATACCTTTCAAGCCAACTGCTAGTTATTTGAAAATCTAGGACCATTTAGAATCATTCGTACTTTTTTCAACAATTATTTATCTTCTGTATCTGTTCGAAATCGCATTTCTCTCCTAAGAAATTTTACTTTTCTAACATGTCTACGTCCAGAGCTTCTTGTCGAATTGCAATAATCATTCGCGGCACTTTCGAATTGAGTCTCCTGGAAAATTAATCTCTTCAATATCACTAACACATTTTCATGGTAAACGAGACTAATGGTGTACGGTATACTGCCCTCATCTAACACTACAAAAATTTGGCCTTTCCGGAATGAAAGCTTTCAGATAAATACGTATTTCTCAGGTTTCGACCATGCAGCCGTTCACACAATTCCTCAAGCCAGCGCCTAGCCACCACAACCTCTTCTGCTCCATCCCTAATTTCTAACTCCGACAAACACTCTGAGCACACAGTGGGAGTGACGTGGCAACTTCTGCAGGCGGCCAACGAGATCAAGTCGAGGCAAGGGTTAATGTTCGGCGCTCGACAATACTAGTAAAAGCTGACGAAAACAACCGCAAGCAAGTAAAAGCTGACGAAAACAACCGCAAGCAAACTTCATCGCCAGCCTCACCCAACACGCAGACTTTCAGTGTCTATATTGACGAGGCAACCTCATAGTAACGAAGTTTTCAGAGACAGGACTTCCGCACGTCGATGTGAAATAAAATATTATGAATGAATGGTTCCAGTAGAAAATGCACAGACCACTCGCCATACAGAGTTTATTGTGAGTTTTAAAAAGTACAAAATTACTTACTGGGAGATGCTTAGAAAAATCTTGCTAAAATATAACAACAATATACTAAATTAACACTCAATGAAGTATATCGTGAAACCAGTGATCCTACTTTGTTACACAATCGTATTACTTCAGGTCGAATAAAACGCCTGAGTAACAGTTGAAAATAATGCATGCCTTCTGTAATTTCATTGATGCAATATATCAACGAGTAAAAATAATGCGTCCGTAAACCGCTTTTGCACGGAAGTCTGGAGAGGCGCCGCGGGCGGCCGGCGCATCCGCAGCTGCGAGTCCCAGTATCGCTGGAGTGAACACCACACACTCACTCCCATGCACCCGCCAGTCATAGCCAATCGTTGAAAATGAAGTTAGGTTTTCCGTATTAACAAAAAAGTTATTGATGTAAAAATCTGAAAAAAATTCCCCCCCGCAAATTGCTGATATTATCTACTTATATTTCAAATTTGAATAAAATCCGTTCATAATTGACGGATTTATGAGTGCCAGAGTTGAAAATGAAGTTAGGTTTTGCATTCGAGCTCGCAGGCGAGTTCGCTGAAGTGTCGATTCGGTGTCAACGACTCTCACCACATCCACAAGGAATAACATAATTTCTGACTGACGGGCATTTCTTTGAAAAAAAATGCTCGTCAGAAATCAAGCAGTGCAAAACAATCACCTGCGCTTGGATTCAATAATTATAATTGATTATCATTTCAGTGACACTAACAAAATGAAACTCTCAATAAGATAATCACAACAGGGAGAACCCATCATACCGCCGCGCCACGCAAGCAACAAAAAAGTGTAGACCAAGAAGGGCAGATGGCAAGCGAGTCGTGAATATCACAGGAGATGAGAGGCGAGTTCACTTCGAGTCGACACTCTAAGCGGAAAATGTTTTCCTCGATCTACAAAGAATATTACAAGGTACCATGAAAGAGCGTTATATTGTAAATATAAGTTCTGTGTTTAATAGAGTAATAGTGCCTTCAAACCATCTTTGATTTACAGTCCTGATGCCTAGAGGATACCGAAGGCTGTTCAGTTAGAGTGAACGCGATCTTGTGCCCTGAGGAATGAATTCGAGGAGATGGATGAATGAACCAAAAAGAACGCAAGATTAAGTGTGGACGGAGGAAAAGAAAGGCGAAAGATTAACTAGGATAATATTGAACGATGATATTAAGAGTATAACCTTATTGTGAATCAAAGTATGCGTTTATTTACCTCGCGAATGATATATAACATCAATTTCATGGGAGAAAGCATTATTGCTTCAGATAAAGAAGCATGAATAATTACCAGCAGTAAGCATGATATTCTTAGAACACACAGAAGAAATTAAGAATTCAACAGCACCAGCGGAGGAAAACGATAAACGAAAACTTCAGACAAAACCTGTTAATGTTTCAAGCTGCGTAAAAAATTCTGTTTTTAGGAACGTGCTATAGACAGCAAAATCCTGTCATTGCAATTTGCGGTCTTCGGCAAACTAAAAACAGAGGTATCATAGCAAGTTAAATTACTATGAATAATCATGATATTTTCGTAACTATAAACCACCAAGAATTGTATTTGAAACCTAACAAGAAATCTAGTGCAAGTACAGTGGCAGCGCAAAAAAGTAGCAAGAAGCGAAGCGAGTTTTTCGTGGCCGGAAATCATCTAGGAGACAAGTTGGAGCCCTGAAAGCAACTCATTCAGGGGTTCAGAGAAACCTCGAGCACCCACTCCGAGTCACTCTATTTCCGCAGGCGATAATTCAAGGAGCACTGGTTGGAGCCACCTCCTCTCACACCAACACTTGTATTTTATTCGAACGGTGACAAAATCTTTAACCAACACTTGTACTTGATTCGTACAACTCAGTGACAACATTTTTAACGGTAACGTAATTAGATGAAGTCATGCTAAACAGGAAAAGCAATTGCTTGTTGTTGATTTAACATGCAAATAAGGACAGATTATAATTTAGAACCTAGACTCACAGAGTCATTGACGTGGTGCGGTTTTAGTGATTTACTGTCAATTGACGATCGATATTCCCTCGGTTCCTGTCTTTGACTTGACATTTGAATAAATCATAAACATATGACATAAATAAAAACTAATATATCCGTTTCAGATATATTAATTTTTTCGTTTTTTTTCTTGCGATTATTCATCCCACTCTCGGTAAAATTCCTGGGAGGTAATGCAGTTTTTGCAGTTTTCCGACTCTGCGTCACTGCATATTGAGTTGCAGTTACAATTTTCAAGAATTAATTTTATTGAATGTTCTATTTTATTCATATTTCACGTCCCGACGTTCAAGGAAATCATAAAATACAGAATTTCCGTGCGGTTTGTCATTGACCATAGTTTTTTACATTTTAATGTTTCCACTATTATGCATGATGCACAATTATGCGCACGTTTAATGAACCGTCGACGTGCTACGCAACATGTCGTAAACAGTGGAGCTGTGAGGTTATAACGCTGTGCTGCGGCTAGGGATCAAGAACCCACGCTAACGAGCCACCTACTTACAGATAAATGTCCACTACTGGGCGCTCGGAGGCTGGCTTAGCGTTCATCGTCCGAGCTCTCCAGTCATACAATTTCTTGAGATGTTCCGGAGCCGCTGCGAGCGGCCGGCTTATGTGTAATTTATGAGATTGCTTGAGATAAGCGACTAAGTTTTAGGATAAGCAAATAAGTTTTAGGATAAGCGAGGTTTTAGTTCTAAGAAATTGATTGTTGAATTGGAAGGGGAGTGAGATTCAGTTAAGAGATTCTTAAGTGAAATTCGCATAAATTGCGACTGAGAAATAGACCTGATTTAATGATATGAGTTTTCTTAATATTCAGATCAATTGTCTACGTTAAACAGCATGAATCTATTCGGAGACCAACTAAGTCGGGATAAAAAAAATTTGCAGAACATCTCCGGTAATTTGTCTAATTATTCTTTTAATTACTCTCCCTGTTGCGTGCATAGTTAGCTTCAAGTGATGTCTTGGTAATCTTGGTACGTGTTTGGGACATAGCAGTCCCAGGCCACGATGGATCGCCGCCTCTGATTATCGTTATCCTCAAGAGATTAGTAGCGCTAGCACTACATTGAACATATCTTCATGTGAATTGATATAAATGAAGGTTGACCAACTAACTGGACTCAACTTACTTAAAGCAAAATTGTCGAACATTTCGAAACTAGTATCACTATATTGGCGCTTGATAGCATTGAACGATCAACCATGATCCGTAGCAAGGAATTGGGGCGACATGGATGAACGATAATCAAAGGCGGCGATCCATCGTGGCCTGGGACTGCTACGTCCCAAACAAGTACTAAGGAATACTAAGGAATACATGGGCACTGGGATGCGTCGATATTTTGTGGCGGGATGATCCCAAACTCCCACCGCGTCACCGGCCGTGACCAATACAACGATCCTCAAGCGACGAGCATTACGAATGAGGCCTGAGACAGCTGTCAGAGAGGCACAATAGGCCTAAGAGGCGCTGGTAGATCGGCGAGACAACGTCGCATGCCCGTGCACGTCTTATGAGCATTACCTCCTCATAACACGTAAATACTTCCGTGGAATAATGCAAGGCAAACTGTAAATGAACGTAAATGCATCAAAACTGTAAATGAACGTAAATGCATACTAGTTTCAATCGATGAAAACAAATGCCGAACTAGAGCAACAAATATTTTTTTCGTAAAAGCACATTAAAAATACCACTTCAATAACATTCCTTTGTTCATTACGTATTTAAACGCTCGTAACAGTTTGCATGATACCGGGCTCATGAGAATTTTCAAAAGTCGTTCCCTATAAAAATTGTCTCCTTTTTCATCGATTATTACAAATATCTTCAATAATGCTTTGCAAAATATGTGCAGTTCCATCAGTGGATATCAGTTAACGAGTATATGTTTCAAATAAAGGAGTGCGCTTGGAACTACACTATAACAAAATTCTCAAAGTATCGATCTAATGAATAGATCCAACTCGTCGCGTTTAATGTCACATGGTCTCTCTGATTAGGAGACACGCTAGCGAAGTTCGTTGCATGGAACGAGTAGAAACTCCAGCGCTGTGTAGCACCGAGTGAAGCCTATAAATATTCATGAAGAAGAATAAAAGCTCCATAGCAAGACAAGACATGATAGCATCTTGTGCACACATTAAACAAAAGAACGGCTAACCAGCAGCATGAATAATTCAAATCCTGCGCATATAACAATGTATGGAAACACTCGACAAAAATTACGGCCCTAAACTTCATGGCAAAGTGACAGGGACGCATGGGGCAGCCGTTCATACCGCAGCTTATAGGAACAAAATGGAGGAATTTTACATAAAAGCTTCTATAACAAATGAATGAAGTATTGACAACCAATAGATACGGGTTGTAAGAAATGTACTTGAACTTATTAAGCAATTTTACAGGCGGTGCACTTTTACAGTCGGTGAACAAAGATCTGAGAACGTGTATAAATTTAAATAAAAATTCAGTTATTTTACGAGACTTGAACAAATGAGTATCGGTCCCAATTTCAGTGGAAAATAGGCGTGTCGGCAGCAAATAATAGCACAACGTTTGCATGATATATGGAGTCTAGGATTAGTAGCAACATCAAATAAAATTTGGCACTAATTAAAAAGTGCAATTATTTGCGGTTAAACATAAATGTTGAACCAATTACTAACATCTATGAACAGTTTATATGAAATTAAAATAAAAAGTACTTCGAAGATGAAGAAATAAGAACTACTACGTAGAACTGCGCTGTAAAAAATAGCAAATATCAGACGACTCCGGAACTAGACAAATGAAAGCAAACTAAATAATGAAATCTCCAGATCCACTTGGAAAACAAAGCTTGAGCTGTCCTGGCAGGCCCGATTTTCGTCAAAGCCAAACCACAAATTTTGAATTCGAGACAAAGAACTGGACAGTTCGTTCAAGCTTCGGTTTGAGATGGAACCGCAGCAGCAATTCTGTCTTTCAAAAAATCTGGGAGGCTTTCAAAGATAACGAATAAAACGTAAATAACCTAGAAATATACACAGAAATGATTGCAGAGTGCACATCGCTTGAGGTGAGTAAAGAAAAACAAAACAAACACTCTTTGACCAGAAACTTAAATAGAGGCAGTTTTAAACTTCGATTCATACGATGAGAAGTGAAATGACCGGTAGAATAAACGACAAGAGGCTACAACGCGCTGAAGTGTCCCTGTTATCTGAATATTGATTTCACGAAATCAGAATATGAACATTATGTCCCACGTTCCTCTGCGAGACAGTGAAATGTCAATGACGGCGCTATGCAGGCAGAGACCACAAAGCAATTTATCGTTACACTTTAGGCCTGAAAATCGTTCGACGAAGACCTTTCATCCCACCTCCCTCCTCCCATCCCGTCGCTCGCTCTGGAAAAAAACAGCATCCCTGTTCACAACAAGCCAGCAGCCCTCCTTAGGCGCACCCCCACAGGTAAGGAGGCTGGGATGTACCAAGTCTACCTGCATTCAAGGTCGTAGGGATGAACCATATTTACCTGCTTGCATGTTAGGAACAAACACTTACCGACGACTTGTTTATGAACCTCGCCCAAGTGCAAATATGCCACAGATGTAACTATCATAAGTGATTGGCAATAGTTCATTTCGACAGAGAACGTGAACGTTTGCCTTGAGCAAGGAGCAAGCGCCTATCTATACTTCTATGAATTTGTGAATCAAAAGGATAGCTCATTTATGCGTCTATTATTGGAAATAAATAACATTATCGCGGGTAAGAAATTCAAAATGAAAGTGTAAAAAATACTAAATCGCTTATAGAGTTCCCCTTGATTACAAACTCCGAAGCAAGTGGCCGACAGTAATGAACATTTTGGGAAAACATAGAGGATCATCACTCAAGAGCTCCTCATCCTTAGTGAACGGAAGCAGGAGGTCAGTTCTTGAGAAGAAATTGATACATCAAATTTGAAATTCTCTGATAAAAGAAACGATTAATTGAGTAGAATGTCAATAAAGAATTAAAAATAAGCAAAATCTGAACGAGGTCGAAAAATTTCACAACTGTTCCACTCACTTAGCTCGCGGATTATGGCCAGGCTTCTTCTCTACTTCATCATCCTCTTGTTCAAGATCTCATTATACTGGACACTCCGTGGATGAAATGAGATTCAAACGAGGAGCATCATTTATGGGTTTGCGAGGATATTCATTATGTGTAAATATGTGTATGTGTAATATGTTTATTACGTGTTTATTAAGTGCATGTATAAATAATAATATAAAATGATTCATTTGGAAGCACTGTCGTAAAACAGCAGCATGTAATTCAAATTCACATGCTTAAAATTTCGGTTCCCATGGTAATAATGAATTGAAATATTTTTAACGCAGAAAAATTCGACGTAACGGTTATATTTTTGCCTGCGGTATAATTGCGGCAAGCATACACGTGTTGTGGCAAGCATATATATACACGAACTGCAGCAAGCTCAACACGTGATGCGGCAAGCTTAGTCGTAATAGAGCACGCATACATGCTTTGCGGCAAGCATAAACGTGTTGCAGCAAGCATACAGGTGCTGTAGCAAACGTACACGAGTTGAAGCAACCATTTACGTTCCACATCAAGCAAGCTTTACTTTAGAAATTTAAAGCAATCTAGTGACTTTTTAAGCTTTACTTTGGCGCAGCGGTAGATCATGTGAGATCGATGCGAATCGTATAACCTGGTTGCTCAATCCCTAATTAGAAAACGATCGAAAACATATTCAAAGATGCATAGAGATGTAATATACTCCTGGCTCGTCATCAAGCTTATCTGTTGCTTACCGCGCTGGAAGGAAAGAAACTTAGTTTTTTCAATCGAATTTTCCGACACGATGAGGTCAACGACTGACACCAGGTATTTTGGACATCAATATAAAGAAAACATAAATGATGAGATTGATATCGATGTTTTTTTCCATTTCAGCCTTCCCAAAAAGATTCAAATCAGAAGTTGAACAAATACAAAACATATTAAAGAATTGTTAGCCGGCAAAATTATTCATCAGTAGTCAATGAACAATATAGATAAAAGATCCAGGAATAAGATTTAAATCGAATGAGTTTTTTCAAGCAATTCAGATGATTTTTGGCTTAACCGTAGTCACTCAGTCACTGAAACAATTTCTAAAATAAAACAGCAATGTTTCCATGTAATCTAGAAAAACAACTCATTACGGTACGTCATCACGTAGCAATAAAAGAGTGAAATAATATCAATGAATCTAAAAGGACGAAAAAGGCGAATCTAAAAGGACGAAATGTGAAAGTTAGCTTTTTGCGAGAGGGGTGTCAACGACGCTGATGATGGGAGTATCCTGCCTAAGGAAGAAGACCTTACAGCAAGCATAGGATCAACAATGAATGAAGGACTAATTATAAGATGAAGATCAATACGCTCACGGTTGTGTCATTATTATATCTAAGTCTGTAAAACCATCGGTTATTGAAGCACCCTTAGCACGGGAAAGCCGTAAAAAAACTTGAAAAATATGTTTGACTGTCGTGGTCAAGGTTCTAAGGCGAGGACTAACAATGTAGTCTTTTGAACATACAACTCAACAATGAATTAAGCGCAGCGAGATTTAAACGTACGCCCACTTCAACAGTTCAATGCAAAACGGTCGCAGCATCGGTCTTAAACTCTTGCTAGATAATATTGAAACTGTATGTTCTCCCGAAAGAAACAGACCCCAGATATTGGCGTCAGGCGTCAAGTTCTACGCCGCAGTAAATGCAGTCGTGTGTGAACAGCAGTGCACATTTCGTATGTCCGCTAAGGTTCGGCAGTAAATACTGTCGGACGCTGGCAGTATTTACTGCCCTGTGTGAAAGGGGCCTTAGTGAATCACGACCTGTAACGCATGTATCGATACGCCAGTGAACTGAAATAGGCAGACGTGCGGATTGCTGGCAAACGTCAAATTGATTAGGCGCGAACTCCGACCAAGCCAGTGAGGTACACAATCGCGGATGCAAAAGGATGAGTCAGATGTATCTAACAACTTTGAGGGGCTTACAAATGACGTATCAATTCAAGACAAAAATGTATCAATACTGTGTAGTAACTAATTCACAATTCAAGGCACACAAAACAATCCCTTGCGCCGATTGGATAAATAACATGGCACGTGTACTCATAAAAATACTAATTGACTAGGAGAACGTCGGGTCAACATTTCTTCTACTTGTCATGCAAGAATCAGCATCGAATAGTGAAGTGAAGGGCCCCAATATACCCGATGGCCTGTGGCAGCCAACAGTCAAACTGACCTACAGCGTAGAGGGAAAGCAAGTAAACAAGCAAAGGGGCTTCAGTAAACATTATAACTTGGCAGCCATACAGTTTGGTGTGTCATGAGCAATAGACGTTAGGCTGACTCTCTCAACCGCCCCCCGGGCTGTCAGCAATGCTATTAGGCCGTGCGAAGGCTGCGAGCAGCAGGCGGTGGTCACGCAAGAGAAAAACTGAACCCGAAATACCGAGTGACGTCATCAAGAGTAAAGCAATAACAGTCACGTTCAGTAACCGATTAGTCAAGCACTTGTACCTTAGAAATTCCTGGAAACCACAAAAATATGAGCAGCAGTTGGCCATACGTGGTTTCAATTGAGTGCAACAGTATATATTTTCTTGAGAATTTTGATTAACATTACTTTTCGATTGCAAAATGACCTTCAAACGTGTATAGTAATGAGATGATGTGTAAATTAAAGCAGAACTTTTTTTAGGATAAATGCTTTAAAAAATGCACAATTTTACCACAGATAAATATTAAAACAATAATATACCATGTAACAATAGGTAATGTTACTGAAAACCAGTCAAAACAGGCTGCATTTGAATAGCTGTCCATGTGTATGGTACGACCCTCAAGCCTAGCAGTCTGTCAGTGAACTCATCTAGCAAGCGGTGCTGCGATGTACAGGCATGCAGGGTCAATTTCGCCGACGGTGTCATCAAGCACAAGCTCTTAAGGCTTAATTAGGCACCAAGCCTCACCTCATTATCTTTCATTGGCTAGTTTTTATTAGGTCCATCCCACTCGTGTCGTGAGAAGTCAAGTCAAAGCGCAAGCTTAACAAGCCTAAATTTGCAGCAATGACGACTTCGTTAAAAATCAACGAATTGCGACTATTTACATCAGGCAATAATAATTCAGTTCTTGAGGACTAAGTCGCAAAACGCGTGTGAGAGCACCTATGCAAATGATAGCCAATTGATGACCATTAATTGATTACTTAATGCAATGCTTGCAAAACACGATTAAATTAAAATGCATACGGTACCTACCGGTATACAAGAAACTCAAAAATAACACATGGAAGTGCTTGTTAAAGACGAAAAATTCAGACATACTAGGACAATATTACCGTTTTCAAAAATTAAATGTTGGAAAACTAAATAAATTATTAAACCTAACAATTATTTGGAGCATTAGAATTACACTTTTATAATATATGAGGAATAACGGGAATGGTGTGGAATAACGGGACAACATACCTTTCTGACTGAGCATTCTCGGCCTGAGTTCTGTCATGAGACTCATTGTTTCGAAAGCAGCGCTGCCAGTGATGGTCACCAAATAGAGGCACACGTGCAACAGCAGGCAAGTCCATTTCAAAAAATCCGACGACCTCCAACTCGGCCTTCTCCTCAACTTGAGATTATCACCTCTAATGTTTTCTACATAATATTTATTGTTATTGACGCCATCACTAGATGAGTTATGATTGAGGCGTAAAGATGAGGACGATGAAGTTCCGGCCCTTATTGAGGGCTCGCGCCTTAGGACACGCATCAGACTTGAGGGTCGAGGTCGCCCCTCCGACGAGGGTAGGCTTCTCAGGCCCATCTCACTACAGCGATCTCGGTCGCTGCATGCTCTGTGGAGAAACGATAAAATGTGTTTAATTCATAAACAATTACTCTTATGAAATCTTAAAATTACTCTTAATTACTAAAATTACTCTTAAAATAAAGCCGCAGACACTATTAAAATGTGTTTAATTCATAGACAATTACTCTAATCAAATCAGCACAATAATTTCATCACTTAACTGATAACTTTGATGAAAACATAAAAGTAAACAGCCAAATATTTGCTGTCATCACTTTATTTACAAGTTTACTCTGTTCTATTCAAACATAAATTGAGCGGGGTGAAAAGTAATGGCATTCATATATCTTATTATTTTTAATGGTCACGCAATATAGTGATGTTGCTTCAATAATAATAATATCTTAATAAAATTAGATAACGGTGACTGATCTGCACCGTACAGCAAGAGCTCCCAGCACGTGCATCATAGCTTAGAATATTTGGTCATTGGGTTGCTATTTTCATTGAAGCCTTTATTTATCGAGGATGAATATTTGGTCGTTGGGTTGCTGGTTTCATTGAGACCTTTATTTATCGTAGATGCCGTAACCTAGTTTTAAGTGCATTTTTCATTTTCGGATATCGTCGCAATCAAGTCTGAGGCTACAAAGACACCATAAAGCCTCGCTAGCGGAGTAGAACTTAACAATCGCAATACATTTCAATTATTATTATAATGGCAAAGTATTCAAAATAAAAAAAGTTTTAAATTTCATTCGCATTTCAGAACAAGGGTTACTTCCTTTTTTTATTTGGGTTTTAAATTCATCAAATTTTATCTGAACTTTAATTATATATGGCTGAAGACGATTGCTTGTCGCTGAAGGCTATCAAATAAGGGCCAAAGCTGTAAGTCGCTCATTCAGGAATATATGTATTTTCGGACCCGTCTTCACTTATAAATCGCTCAAATCGCTTCACTTATAAATCGCTAAATTTCATCGCAATTGTATTAGAAAAAGATGAATGCACATGATATGTTGAATTGAATTAACATACAAATCGGAGATTATCCCTGCCGATCAACGTTTGGTGTACTTTCAAGCGCAATATAGTCAACAGAGGCATCAATACAGTGTGCAGAAATAGATACGCGGTACCGGTGCATCAGAGAGTACAGCATGTAATATGATGCCGTGCCGGGTGCTCTGACAAAAAGGGCACAAGGGAACGTTTCGGAACTCACGGAGCTCCGATGATCAAAGGTATCACATATTGTATCATTGAAGGTACGACTGAACATAGCTCTGCGTAGTGATATTGGTCTTTAAATTTGATTTGACGATAATATGTACACACAACATTACTTAGGTACGGGTAATCTAGCGCCAGAATAGAACATTAATGTCGTGTTTGATGATTAGTTAAAGCTTGGGAAATCTTTCGTACACTAGCTGCACATCCCGAGCTCAAATCAAAATACAGATACAGATAGGTAATTTACAAGACATCAGTGTCAATAAACAGTAAAGCATCTAATCAATGGACAACCGAGGTCATTGTTGATGTTAGTTGCAGCAGTGTCTACATTAAGATCATAAAGCTGGAACACTCTAGTCTTTGAAAATAATACTAAATTGAAGAGTCTGGATCTCATCTGAGAAACACCAAAACGCGTGAGAACACCGATCAGTATCAGTGTAAGAGGATTTCCTCTAAAAAAGAAGAAATAGATATCAATCAAAAGGTAAATATGACAGCAAACACATCCAGCTGTCGCGCACTACCCAGTCTCCTAAGAAAACAATTCGGCAAAAATGATGATAAATGATAAAGAAATTTTAATCATTTATTTCCACAGCAACGAGTGACAAAAAAGACACATTCACAACTGAGATGCAAGTAACGCGAGTTACAATAATTGAGGGGGGCATGAATCATGCAAATATTAATGACCAGAATTATATTATAGTCACTCGACGCGCCTAAGAAAACTTGTGTATATACCACTAAATACAAACAAATTACTAACACCTTCAAGGAATTGAAGGTAAAAAATAGGTTAAAAAATCGAAACTAATACATCTCGATGCAAGAAAAATGTATGAACTAATCAAAATAAAGAAATATGGTGCTGCAGTCGTAATAAAAAACCGATGACGAAAGAATATGTGCCTCGTGCAAGGCCCCTCACGAAGATATGAGGTAGCTAGAGGCGTAAGCCGAACGATTAAACCCAAGTACATTAAGCAACACTTTGGAAGGAATGACTGAGTGATAACGAGCACACTTTCTTGCTATATAATGCCTACACGGCATTGACAAACCCAAATGGAAAAAAACATACTCTCCGTAAAACATACGCGCACCGCGAAAACACCACAAATTCCTCCATTAAAAGCATGGAGGGGCAAAGAGCTACCCGGTCGAGGTCAGCCTGCAGGGAGAGCCGTGAGAAACTTCTCCTCCAGCACGCGACAAACAAAAATAATAATGGAAAGCAGCAATACTTTGGATCGATAATCGTGGCTTAAAGATACTTCAGAAGCTACGTCGCGTGAAACCAAAAGCGTGAGGCGAATGCCTTCATGACCGGAACCGATAAATAAGAACGTACGGTAGCAACACGTATTGTATATGCAAACAAATATCGATGACAACAGCAAAGCTGTTTTCTCAATCTTTCGAGAGTATTAAACCCGTTGCACTCTAAAAAATTTATTCGCTGCCGAACAATAATCTTTCTTCTTTTACTGCCTTGGCAGCTTGGCATGAGTATTCGTGAATACAAGTGAAGCTCTAAACAAACGGCGTCGTTCGCATATACGGGTACGTGTATTCCAACAGTATACGTAGTACTGGCTTTGCAACTATTCAAAAGTAAAATTCTAGAAAAACGAGCGAATTTTGGCAGATATTGCGAATATATATCTGAGCATGAAATTGACTGTAGCACCTCGTCGGAACAATTTTCGCCAGCAAAACCTGTTGAAGCACCCTACACAAACTTAAAGAGTGGCTATAGCGAATTTTTGCACCTCTTCCACATTCAAAGCTGCATACTTCATCATTAGCTATAATCATAATATCAAACTTCCTAATCCATCGCATATATAATTGCGCTAAATGTACCATTAAAGTACAAGTGCATGCAAAGATTTAAAAAAATTTCATTGCTAGGAACCGACACCAGATCTGCATAAAGAACCAAGGACACGCTGATAAATTTCTCATACGATGCTTGTCGTGACAAAATAAATACATCTGCCAATCCGTTCCTCAAGTGCACTGTATGTTTTTAAAAGGATCATATAAAAGCGTAATACAAGCTCATTTAGATGAATACTATTATCACTAATCATCTATCTGCATTCATGAATTTTGACTCAATTTGGAATCAGATTACGTTAAAGCTCTGACATACAGTTCTCAGAGACGCGATTTTTTTTTCAAGTAGATAATAAACTGAATGTAGTCAACAATGTTACATAAAATTAACAACCCAAAATGTAAGCAACCACATTCAAATCATGATCTCGTACTATTATATAAATCCTGTGCTTGCTGCGTGCATAGAAGACAGTCCTGGGTCAGTGTGCCACGCAGCACACGCAGGGTCAGCGTCGGTGAAGCGTGTCTGACCCCGCATGACCCACGCATCTTCAGCCCAGGACATTCCAGGGCCATTAGCAGATTACATCTCGTAATTAGGCAAGGGATTTATTTTACTGCCCAATTCGATTGTTCTCTTCACAATTGGCAAATGTAACTGAATCAGCATGAATCTGATGGCCTTATATTTGAACTTCGTTACTACAGCAAGAATGTTTATTGCGTAGATGCTTCGTCACAAATCATCATAATAAATGAGTGACAGAAAGGAAGGAGCTGTAGTTCATTATGAAGCGGTTTCTTTCGTGAATGCGAAACAACTCAAATTATAAGCTTTATATTCAAATTACTGAACTTTTGAAGAAAATTCCGGCGAAAAGAGCCCCCTTTTTTATTCCCACAATTTTTCATTAGACCGATAAGACCGATGATAAATGCTTTCTTTATCGGTAGTGATAACTAGTTATTCAAATGAACAAGCACAGACATATGCAACTTAAGTTTAAACTAAAACCTAAGTAATGCAAATTCAATAAAAACAAACATCGAGCCCTATTGCTCTACAAATTGGCAGCGCAGCAGTTTATGTGGCTTGGAGGCAGACGTTTATCATCTTGCACCAACACTTGAGCCTCTGCTTTGCTTACAATCTTATGAGGCTATGTGACACCATGAATAAATAATAAACAGTGGACAGTATGTTTGTCAACAGGGCTTTCGAGTTCACCGAATAAAACAACATGGTATTAAAAAGTATTGCGCAGTAACTGAAACGTCAAATTACGTGTCTTTACAATAAAAAAAACATCGAAATAAAATAAGAAGCACCAACTGCGCCAACCAGTCTGGTCACAGAGACCAGTTGCCAGCTGCCCTCCGGCGGTAAAAAAAATGCCAAATGAGAACAATTGAAAAAAAGCAACAGATGAGGACTAGGAAAGGAGCAAAAGTTACGAGAAAGCGGATACATCTCCCGGGCTATAAGTTTGCACAGGATGCATGATTTTTTTTAATGCGTCAGACAATCGAGGAGATGCAAAAGGGTGTAATGAACCTGGACTCTTTGAACGCAGTACCGCACAACTTGGGCTGAGTTCGGCAACCCATACTACGTATCAGGATGCCAGAGACCGCCATGTGCTTCATTGTCTCGTTTTGTACTGTCTTCGATGCAGAACATCTTACGTCACATTTGAATACAGTTGAACATTAAATAATGAAAATGAGTAATAAGAAGTAAACTAAAACTTCCCGGCAAGGATTAGACGATAACTTTGATTAAGTGCCTCGTTCACAAGGAAGTTCCCATGATGTCGACTGTGAGAGGCTAGGCAGTGCAAGTACCCACGATCGTGTGGTTCTCAGAATAAGGTTCAACTGTCTTGATAAAAACAGTACGTACAAAAATAGGCACTTTCACACCGTGACTACGAAAAAAGGTAGCTCCATAAAGATTAGTTTAGTAAATGGTCAAGTTTTGATGCAAGTTACGAGTAAATAGGAACAAATTTGTTAGACAAAACGCGTTATATGGACGCGTAGGTGCGTCCTATGAAGCTTCCCCCTACAGGGTTATCCTGTTCCCCCTCTTCCTTCTCCGCTTCCCTTCATCGCTTTACAACTCCACCTCCACCTTCAGTCTCGCGTGATCCGTTGCAAATAATGAGCGAAGTTGTAACGCAGTACAACTGACAACTTCTATTATAGGAGCCACATTACTCGCTAACAACCTCATAATTATGTGAAGCTGACAGACCTCATAATAAATGAATCTACAAATTTTTACTATTAGAATCTCAAGCACTCAGGCGCACCTGTATCCTAAAGCAAACTCTGGAGATTGTTATTGATAAATACATAAATTTATAACTTTTTGTGTACACGAGATAAACATTTACCGAAACGGTAATCAATTCTAAATAGAAGTTTAAAATAATGTCCCAACAATTAGCCCAAGTCGAGGCTTGTACGCCTCATTGTAGTAGAATTTCGGTGAGCTTTAGTTTCTCAGTGCATGCATGATCTTGGGATCTTTGATTCTATCTGGAGTCTTTGGTGTTGCGGGTGTGAACTCTTAGGCCTAACAGCGCGACAACAACCCAAGGCTCTTTGAAGTTGATGGAACATGGCCGCCGTTCAGACAGCTTCGAATTTCTTACAGCCACAACGGTTTCTTAGGAAATATTGCCCCAATAAACTGCTTTCAATCCCAAAACTAATTTATTAAAGAGAGCATAATTTCTCGTTGATTTCTTCAAATTATGCAATGAATCAATGCTGATGAAACCTGAATATTTTGAAAATTATGGGTGGCTTCAGATGAATCAGCGTTCATTCAAAGAATTTCTTTGAATGGCAAAATCTTAGATATTCTCACATCCACAATTTAAAAAAAATTTAATACTCCGATTTGTATGACAGGCAAACTAAACTGTAATTTTAAAAACTGGACTGAAATAAAAAAACGAAAGAAGGAAAATTAGGTCAAGCAAATTCCACTGGCCGAACTAGCAAATATAAAAAAAATAGATAAAAATTTCCAGAACTGCAACAATATATACCTACATGTGTTAGGCACCACTCTGCTTTCTTGAGTCTACCAGCCTAGACCGGCATCCAAATAAAATGAAGACTGCCTAATGATTCCACAGAGTCGATAATGATTGGATAGAACACAGAAAACAAATTACGATGAAAGATAAGGCAGGCTAAGACAAATATAGACGTCAGAGGCAGAGGCCTAAGGCGTTGGTGGGTAGGTTAGGTGGTAAGTTCTGTTGATACGATCCCAGTCCCTGACAGTTGAACGAAACCTCAGTCACTACATTACCAAGTTTCTTTGAGGCACTAAACCATACCGTTAACCTCACTACTGGTTTTAATACATTATACGTCAGGGGTCACTTTTCACAGACACAAAACCCTGTTCGATTATCACATGGAACCTAGCATCACTTTCGTCAATTTCAGAGACAGGCCGTTCATCAGTGGTTTACTACTAAACATTCGTACTACCTAATATGCTTGGATAAACGTAAACTTTGCAGTTTCAAACTTCATAGCCAAAATTCCCCATTGACAATAAAACCAATAACAACTTAATTGTGTCACAATTATTACACGGGATCTTCAAATTTTCTGTTAGACAATGGTCCATGGAACATTTTGCAAAACTGCAGGAACGCTGAGGTTGCTGCTAAGAAATTAGAGTAAATTATACGATAAAATCTTGACATTAGGCTACATTGGACTGAATTCGACATGAAGCATGCAATTCGATGCAAAGCGTGCAAATTATTATTATATATATTTTTATATTCGTTTCAATAATTATATATTCGTTTCATTAATAAATGAAACGAATATTGACAATCTATCACTTACTTTCTGCGTAACTTGAACTGTGAATAGCAGTAATCCACAAGGCCAACTGAGACAGCTCCACAAATGTACCAGCTTCTGCACTATTTTAAAATTTACTTCAACGCCAATATATTTCAGAAGAATACACCAATTAACCTGACTGCGCTGTAAGTGAAAATTTTTCACCTCGAATAGAGGTTTATCTCGAAATAAATGTGCTAAGATGAAGGCAAACAACGTGGACGGCTTTTGCGCACGGGTTCCAAACACAGACCTGTGATATGATACACCCTCACTCAACCAACGTCAAAGTTCAACTGTTGGCGGCTTCAGCACTCAGCAGCAGCACAGCAGTTCAGCAACAGCACGCAGCGTAGCGTAGCAGAGAAGCCACGTTCACGATGCCCAATAAATGACTTTATCTTTTCGTTTAAACTATAATTGAATGATTTTTAGCGATTTTAAAATTAAACCACTTACGTAACATAGATATTAAATCTTTTAAAACCTAATAAATGCCATTATCGAAGCAATCAAAAATCAATGTTCCAATTATATTACCCACCTCATTCTCAGTCAATTAACGAAGGCTGCTACGCATATAACAGACTTCATTCATGGCCCCTAAAATACAAGAGCCAAGAAACGTCGTGAGAGATTCGAAGTGACGCGGCAAACGAATTTTATTTATGGGCAAAAATTTAATTAATTATACAGGAAAAGAAGAAGTGCTTCAACCATCTTCGGGTGCACTGCCTTCACAGATAAATTTTGCACCAGAAAAACGACGGTGACTCTCTCATCCAGGTCCAAAAAAGTTTTCAAAATAGATAAATTTAATTTTTCGCAATTTTTCATCCTTTACTACATACCACGTGGCACATTGCATTTGTTTGCTATACATAACGAGGATTGAACTACCAATGAATTAGCAAAACATATGTGATTTTCATGACGGGAAATGGGAAAAGATCTCAAGTACGCGTCAAAAACTAGGCCTATCCATCTTTTTGATAATCAGACGAAGGGTAAGCTCTAGCCTTTTGAGCATGTTCTGTTTTGTTTTATTTCATTGCAATATTTCTTCAATGAACTTACCTATCAACCATAGGTGAATGAATGGCTACCTGCAGGAAAGCAAAGCATTTAATTAGATTAATTATCAATAAATACTTACGTCACTACTATCAGGACTTGGATCACTGGGTGCATAGGTTTAACCTGTACCAACTTATGGTTTCATGTTAATCTAGTGATATCCTACGCCACACAAGATACTTATGTTAGCAGTCTGCTTATATCGCAAGTTCAAAAGGAATGTAAAAGCAAAGAAAACGCCAAGCAAATTCACCATATCGATAGTGAAAAAGTTTCGGAGTCCAACTCCATCATCAGTTCGACAATCTAAAAATGAATACAATCATTTTGTAATTCAAATTCTAAGTCAGACATTAAAACCTAAAGAGACCTAAAACACAAAACAACATTAAATCGAAAACGTTTTCAATATCGATATGGACATATGGTGAATTTGCTTTGGCGTTTTATTTGCTTTTAAAT
The DNA here is from genome assembly GCF_000764305.2 of Hyalella azteca. Lineage (NCBI taxonomy): Eukaryota > Metazoa > Arthropoda > Malacostraca > Amphipoda > Hyalellidae > Hyalella > Hyalella azteca. Next base: position 118,085 of record NW_025936619.1, on the reverse strand, counting down.
TCCTTGCCATGCAAGATGAAATTGTGGCAACAACAATCCAACATAACCTATTAAACATCCAAGAACAATCCACGACAATGATGTCCGTTAGAACTATAGTCATCACATTCACTAGGGTGGGAGGACCTCACACGCTGGTAACAATGGCAGAAGCTAGCCTTGGTCCAGCAGATTCCTATTAAGATATCAAACTGTGGCTATTGACGGACTCAATAATCATTTTAGGCGCAGCGTACGTAGCCCAGTTGCCTATCAGCTACTATTTAACTCGTGCGTCTCGGAATTGTTTCCTCGAAATGAACTGGCGATGCGCTATATATCCCAAAATAAATTAAGAAAATAAAGGGAAAAAGTTCCCAGAAAAATAGTAAAAATTGTGGCATTATTTTGTTCCAGAATTTACCGATTGTGTTCCGTATATTATAGCAATGTTAAGAGATTGATATGAAACGAGACATGAGATAACAATACGATATATCCAACAGTTGTACGGGACAAGGCGAGACATTTCGAAAGCACTCATTTACATATGATTAGCTAGTTAAGTTCTCGATAATTAATGGACAGTAGTGCATGGAGATCTAACGAAATTTGGCTGCCGATACAACTTGGCAGTTACATTAATGGGCAAACTTGGCAATGCATTGCAGACAAAATTTACAGTTAGCCTTCCTCTAATAACGTATAATATTTTATGTGATTAAAAAAATCTCGCCTAACGAGGACCGTACGAGTTCAGTACGCTTTCCGAACGCAATCCTCACCTATCACGGGGGTTACATTCCAGACCTCGCAGCGAGATGTGAAATCCTCGATGCGGAATTGGTCGACTTATAGTAATTATCAAACTTTTTATATTTTGATTGGTAATTTTTCAGCTTTTTAAGTGTTTGCAAACCCTACCCACTCTCCTACTGCTGATCTAGTTCCACAGGCAATTTAAATCCACCGATTGACTTCCTCAGAAACTCGCGAAGCAAAGAAGATCTGCGAATGATTCTTCCCATTTATATTTCTCGGTAACCCGCGATCAAGTGAAACCGCGGTAGGTGAAGAGCGATATGATAAGGGAGCATTACCAGCTGTAAGGGCATCAAAGCGGGTGGTGGGTGCCGCAGTGCCTGTAGAGGCATTACACAGGTCCAGTTGTGGCAATTATTACTAACGGACAATTTAAAAAAAAATAGGTAAAAATTTTAGTTTCTCATAATTTCGTATACCATCCATGCCTAATTCAAGGTTTACTCAAGACGAGGATCAATCAGTCATTAGTGACTGATTGAACAATACTTGACGAAGGACATTACAAGTTTTTAACAATGTAAAATGGGGAGAGTAGAGAGAGAAAATAATCGTTATGTTTCAATTTCCTGTAGAATTTTGAAATCTTGGCTTACGAGTAAATTAACTATTATCAACGCCATTAGCATCGCAAGCTCCCGTGTAACAAGCTGCCGTCAGTAGCCCATAAGTTGAGATACTCAATCGAAGAGGCGCACTAAAAATGAAATTTGTTTAAAGTTGTTTCGGGGACAATTGATATTGTGAGTTTGTGACCGATATGTACGAAACATTTAAAAATGTTTAAATCGTCAGTCAATAATATATATCTATCATTATTTAAAAGAGATAAAACTTTGAATAATACCGTCAAGGACGAATGTTATATCCAAGAATTACATGACCAAAAACAAGGGCATTATCTTCTATCAGGTATTAAATTTCACACAAATTGAGATACCGTTACTCAACATAAAACTCTCACATCTTAATCATTCTCAACCAATCAAGTGGCTGTTATAGCTGGTCATGTTACCAGCCAGTTTCCATTCAACTGCTACTAAAATATGAAATATATGATTCTAGTGGCCCTCTACAAGAGGCCACAGATACAAATTCCTCTACAAGACAATCCCTCCACAATACAAATACAAATTCCTGTACATGACAATCCCTCTACAATACAAATACAAATTCCTCTACAAGACAATCCCTCTACAATACAAATACAAATTCCTCTACAAGAGGCCACAAGCCTATTGACTGTCACAACTGGCCTCGTGTAAAGGCGCCTCCGTATGAGCCGGCCACGCCGAGGAGCGAGGGTCGACTATCTTCATCCTCTGAAATTTGCTCTCATTCACGAGATGGACTTTATCCATATAATTTTAAATATTCAATACCTGAAACGTGGAAAACTGAAGAAAGTTTGTTTGAAAAATTGCCCGAAAAACTTTTTGCAGAGGGAATTCGGCATTAGAGTGGGCTGTAGCCGCCCGGCCTGGCCCGGCCCGCGCCGCCCTGTAGGTACATTACTCATTTGGCATAGGGCTTTGTTTTGTATCTATATACATATAATGCTTCTCATTGTATCTTTGCTCCGTGATGCGGGCTTCTCAGCTGCTCTGTCCAAAAGAGCAAAATGAGATCTCCGCACAACATTGAGCACAATCAAAGAGTGGTAGTTTCAGGAGAGAAACCCAGATTCGAAAAGTTAGGCAGGGTAAAAACAGTATTATAGCTTCAAGTAATACAATAAGTTTTGTTAACTCTCTTCTATTTCTTCTCACAGATTGCTAATGAAAATATCGTTCTGGAAACACAATTTTATCATTTATTAACCTTGATTTAATTTGTTACTTAAGTAATGAGGGTACAACAGGACTTTCAATCATAGGTATTGAGTTTTTGTGTATATTTCAACTTATACGTACATGTATTCTGTATTGATAGTCAATCAAGTTGAAATGTGTCAGTATTATTTTTGGCGTTTCAGGTACGAGTGTGGCGCCAAAATTTCGACCCATTCATAATGAGCCATGACCAAAATATTTTAGGAACCACTGTATTAGTGCAAGTCTTAAGCAGACTAAAAGATAGGATCTCCTATACCCCTATAAAAACTGACTAGTGTAATCAGTTCAGCGTACTTCACTGGGGGCATAAAATTCAGAGATTGTTTTGAAACGCTCTATAGTCGGCCAGGCCGCCCGCACCGCAGGAAAGCCCTTTTTTTGTGTTTTTAGGCCAATTTCCTGAGATTTTTTAGAGGGTATTTCCTTAAGCTTCAAGAAGTCGTGATTTTAGATTTAAACCTGCTATCAGCCCAGGTTCTTATGTGTCGTTTCTTTTGTCATTGCCTTGGATTTTGTGTTGCGCTCTTTACTCCCACTGAAAAAAATGACTCGTAGTTCATTTTTGTACGGTAAGATCTTATATTTTATCAAGAAGGGCGAGCAATAAATTGAGTTGAAATTGAAAAAAAACTGACTCATATAGTTCATTATTGTACGGTGAGATCTTATATTTTATCAGGGAGGGCGAGCAATAAATTGAGTTGAAATATTGCATCTTTGGTTGGATAATCTGTCGCCATTGCGTAAGCAACTAGCCGCTACCCAGAAGGTATTGAAAAGTCGTGCTGTTAGGCTTGAGCCGAAGAAGGCTTTTCTAGTCGCGTCATTTCCTGTCTTGGTTGCCTTATTTCGTCAGGTTAAACCAGTTGTACGAGATGCTGAGGTGTCACATTTACTCCTTAGATTAGAGAAGCAATAAATGTCAGATTACCACCTTCAAGTCTTGAACCAACTGGAACAGTTAATGTCTTAAAATAGCGACAAAGCGAATGGGTTGCTGCGGAAGCTTTCCAGCAACCCATTCTTCTCTCAGCAACCCATTTCTCTTCTCTTTCAAACATTTTTTTTCGTTCAGTTATGCATGATGAACGTTAGCTTAAATCTGAATTTTGAAAGAGAATTTACTTGATACTCGACTTTAACCAATATATTTCCCGATAAATCTTCTTTCGTCTAAATTATTTACTTTTATTCCACTTTAATTCTGTTTTGAGGAGAGTTTTGGTTCAAATGTCAGATTTAGCTTATGATTTATGTTCAAATTGGGATATTGAGCGGCGTCAATCGCATAATTCGGGTTTACTTTCCGGTTTTCGAATATCCGGGAAGTAGTGAAAATGATACTTTAATACATATTTATTCATATTGCAAGTATCAATGTTCTGTAAAGTGCTTTTGGAACAGGCTCTTCGTATACTAGTACAACCTTTACAAACTCCCATAGTACCATAGTTCAGGTCGCTTGAACATGACGACCAATACCGAACGCTCAGCCTATCGTGCGTCGCTTAGAGTGTACGACAGCAACAGTATTGTATACTGTGAGTGAAAATCTCTACGTAGTATTATTTCGCGAAATAAATTTATTCAAATAATTATTCGAAAAATAAAATGATAAACAAAACTAATCTCAATAGATAACAGCGAAGAATTGCGGTATTTAGAAAAAATTTACGATATGAATATTTTTGGAAACCCCTCGAAGTAAGCCTCCGAATTATTCTATTTGTGAAAAAGGGAATTGGCATTGTATATTCAAAGGTTATCTGAAATTGTAGTTCGAAATTTAGTAACTGTTATAATTATTTCTTATTATTTTTGATACCTCTTTCCAAACAATGAATTGCTAATATGGCCTGCCTTCTTCTAGGAATGGTTTGCACTAAATCAGTTTTTCTCAGAAGCAGCGACCGACAACTAAGTGCTTGTATACACCAAGGGTCTGCTTTATTTTAAGAGTTTTGAGTAAACATGCACTGCGAGCTGCAATTTACGTTGTGCGATAAATGCTCTGAAACATTTGTATTTTCCTAATTCTAATATCATTAAACACTTACTATGACATGTTGTACATTTTATAGTGACGATAACCGACGAAATTCATGCACATGCAACACACCACACCGGCAGTCTATAATTATAATTTACCGGCATTCAAAGGAGCGCTTAAAACTATTGAGGGGAGGACGAGAAACTTGAGGAGGGCTTTAAAAATTATTTGGTGAACATATAAAACCAGCCAACAGTCAGTAAAATATAATTTAAATACACACAATATGTTTTTCACATAACAGGTTACGCCATAGCATTTCAAGTTCATCGTGAACGCAGCCAACTCCCACAAGCGTCGTTTGGCTATAGAGAACTCATTTCCTGAAGGCCTTATTGCTGCGATCCGATTTAAAGACTCGTAAGCCTAAGTGGACATTTTCGTTCACGTTGAAGCAGTGATATTCCTACCAATATTGCAAGTTAATTTTGTGGTAGAGACGATGCCGTATAGATACAATGGATGGGATATTTCCTACCCCACGGAGGCACTTGCCCCCGGGAGGCTCACACATGTTCGCCCCCGAGGGCGGTTCCTTCATCTCACATAAATCTACAGGTATTTCCATCCCGATGCTAGACAAAGTGAACCGAAATTTTATGCCAACAATGTTATATTTAGTGATTTGAACGGTTATTCAAGACAAAATTTGAACACTTGGCTGTAGAATTCAACAAGGTTTACAGTACAAAGCATCATTAACATAATCTAATTGATTTCATTTTTAGCGCATTTTCTCATTTATGGAAAAAATGCACTATTTTGCTCGCCATGTCCGTCCGTCTGTCCATCCGTCCGTGACCTCAAGTTTTCGTCGACGAGAAAATGAGCTCTCTGTCACTCACTGCAGTGAGTACTGAGTTACGCTCTCTGTCACTCACTGCAGTGAGTACTGAGTTATATTTTTACAAAATTGGCGCGGATTTGCGTGCGAATGGTATTTCTTCTATTCCTGCTATTTTATAATAAGATAATTGACTGAAATTGATGTAGGTATTGTTTTGATACATGAAATATACTGATCAAAATTGTGCAACACTTAAATTTCCCTACAGTTAACTGTATAATCATGATAAATAGCACACTGAGAATGAATGTTACCGTCCTAGAAAATATGTCGATTGAATATGAACGTGAAATAACAAATATGATTGAATATGAACAAATAAAATGGAACATCTAAGTATCACAACTTTCGCCAGCGACGACGGGACGTGTCTGCAGTGTCATTTAGTGCATGAAACAATGATTTGTGATTGATTCACGATACTATTAAATTAAATTACCTTATTAGATGTAGTGAAGCCGGCTAAATAAAATAGATTCACGTGGTGACGATAGATGCGCGTGTCGTCACCAAGCACTTCTTGCATACGTGGCTTCTGAAAAACTTTATTCCTTCATAATGTCTGTCCAGAATTCGCAAAAATGTATTTCGTTTTGAATATTTTCCCAGAACTAATGTTTGTCAGACTATTATTTAATTGAATAACCCGTAAATTGAGTTTACTATTTAAAAAACGTAATTAATTTAATTAGCATGTATTTACAGAAATTATACCGTTTTCCTCACTTGTTGAAAATATTGAAAATATTTCATCTCATGTCATGTTGGCTCATATACTGATTATGAAATAAAACGCGTCATTCGCACTGATATTCACCGATGTAATAAATTGTTCACTTGATTTGTCCAATTATTTCCATTAATGCTGCCTCAGGACACATGATCCGCTTGAGCTAAAACTTTCGCCCATTTTCTTCAGATGATGTGTGAAGATAACTCCGTATGTCTTGCGGGCATCCGTCTCAACCTTGTCGCTCAGGCCGACTCGCCCTCGTTTGTTAAAAGCCTTTTCTATGGCCGTATACTGGCCCTTAAAGTCGGACCATAGGGCCCAAAGTTGCTCCGGCTCTGCACATAGAAGCGACAATAGACTGGCATAGTGGGCCTGTAGGCTGAGAATAGCCTACCACCTCGTCACTAAGGTCCAAAGTCGTAGTGTAGATGCGGGCGCCCCGCTGTGATACACTCCTTTAATTGGCTCCGAACAATGGAAAGGTGTCAAGCGTGAAACTATAATTATAGGGTACGGACAAGACCGCCGCTGCGAAACACTCCCAGTGGCGCTGGCTTCGGCTAGCGTGGAAAGGGACAGAGAAAGCGCGCAACCGCGTTGTGTGACAGAACCGGACGAACCCCAGCAGGTGTAGAAAGCGAAATTCTCTCACCTTATACCTTTAAATCTCCGTCAATTTTTGCAGATTTTCACTCTCAACACCACTCACGGTCCTTGATGGGCTGTTAAGAGAGATTTTGCTCGCTGTGATGGACTCGGCAGTCACGCGGACGTTGAGCCAGGACCGGGGCTCCAGAGTCCTGCTGTGCACACCTCTGACGACCCAGGGAGGTCGCAACCCACGGTGGGGCGCCGAGCACGGACAAGGATGCAGGGAATAAAATAATTGTAGCCTCAATAACTACCACCACGATCATTCTAAATTTTGGATTATGCTATGAAAATCCAATAGACCCACTCGATTTTACGGGGAAACGAAGGGTTATAATTATAATCGAATGCGCAGTCGCAACGAAATCGTCAGTTCTTTCAACGCCACTACTATTGGTTTCTTCCATACCTTCTTTGTTATGAATCCAAATTTCTTCGATAATTCATTTTCGTTTGATACTATAATTCATGTAGACATTGAGAGACGAATCCTCATGAAAAAACGAACGAGTCTGAACAAGCAGATTGCGGCCTCCTACAGGAATATGGAGAGGCGGAGGCTGGTGAATCTAAAGCAGAAAATTGAGGAGACTGAACGTCAGCTGCAGGACTCACACGAGGCAGAGCAATAATTAATTAAAACCATCAACAGTGATCTCTTCTCTTTCAAACATTATTTTCGTTAAGATATTAATGATTTACGTTAGCTTAAATCTGAATTTTGGAAGAGAATTTACTTGACACTCGAATTAAACCAATATGCAGACACCGGTTGCCATTCGGGAGAATGCCATATATTTCTACGAATATGCCCAGTCTAAGGCCAAAATTGAGGCCTCTGAAAAATAATGATGACCTAGCTTGTTGGTGACGACCAGGGCATGTGCGAACTGCTAGGTGGGCAGTTTGAAAAAGGATTCAGCAACCCTCATACTCAAGACAGCAGAACGAATTTGGAGTCCTTCAAGAACTTCCAAGAGGCGATGACTGAGGAACATTGAGCTTGAAACGCCGGATCTAGAGAGAATTAAGTATAACAGAATTATCAATTTATTAGGCTCCTGGGCCAGATTGAGTCCCTGCAGTATTACTGAAAACATGTGTCGGTGCACTAATGGTCCCCTCTGACTTTGCTCTGGAAAACATCGATGAGAGGCCCCCTTCCTCCATCATCACCAAATCCCATGGCCATGATGGAGGAGGGGGCCGGGGTGTACGTGGTGGATTTCGACTTCGCGTAAGCGTTTGACAAAGTTGACCATGGAGTGCTCTTCAGAAAATTAGGACTATACTGGGGTCGGAGGTAAATGGTTGTCATGGATCCACAACTTCCTAACTGAGAGACTACAAGCTGTCGTTGTTGGAGGCTCGAGATCGAGCGAGGCTAATGTGAAGCGTGGAGTACCACAATTCCCTATCTTCTTCCTTATCCACATCGACGACATAGATGTGACAGTGCACCACGCCTATGCACCGTCATTCGTGGACGACACCAGGATCCCAATGACTATTACGGACAGAGCAGACTACGAGAAGTGGCAAGAAGACTTCTCTGCAATATATGACTGGGCCCAAGTGAACAGCATGTAGTTCAACGGGAGCAAGTTTGAGGTTCTGACATATATAGGTAACGGAAGAGCTGGTATGGAGCACTGCTACCTGTTACCTGGCGGCTCGGGAATCGGATAGAAGCGGCTAGTTCGCGATCTAGTATTGATGAATACTCAGGTCAAGTTTGAGTGATCACATAGTGGCAATAACCTAATAAGGTAGGTGGCAGATGGAGTGGATCTGGCGGACGTTCAGGACAAGAGAAGCGGAACCGATTATCACACTCTTCAGAGCCCATGTGATACCTCTCCTTCAATACTGCTGCCAGCTCTTAACCCCGTTCACACTTTGCGCAGTGCGGCAACTGAATAGAGTCCAACGAACCTTCATTTTTGCAGGATCAGAGGGATGGAGGAATTGAACTACTGGGGGAGGTTGTAGCACCTAGGTCTGTCTGTATTCACTGCATAGGAGACCGGAGATGTATGTTATTCTGTACCGACGGAAAATAATTACCGGAATGGCACCAAACTTTGAAAGCGAGACATTCAGGATTGAATTATTAAACCATAACGAGAGAAGGGAGAGACTGTACAGGATTCCCCCACTACGTAACAGATCCGCGGTCAGATTTCAATCCCTGTCAGATGGATCTCTTTCCGTGGCGGGGCCAAAGCTGTTTAACGTCCTACCAAATGATCTAAGAGAGGGGGAGTTCACCCTGGAGACCTTCATGAGACGACTGGGCGGGTTTCTGGGCACAATCCCAGATCGACCTCCCCTGCAACACTACCAGCAGCGAGAAGCAAGCAACAGCATCGTGCATCAGCTGGCCAAAATGAGGGCGGATGCGCGATGGTCAGAGGCGGCGATCCGTCGTGGCCTGGGACTACTACGTCCGAAACTTATACTAAGGATCCTAAGGCATTGTTGGAACATGCTCAATTTTACACATAGATCTCCGAATTCGAAATTTTGAAATCTTTCGACTGCATTCATACGTTGGCACCGAGTCTAAATATAAAATTGTGGACAAAAGCCTTAGGTCCATTATAGAACCTTGAGCCTAGCCTCAATTTCAGAATTAATGGATATCTTTTGAAAAGACCTACACTTCAATGCACGGCTTAGATTGAGAACTCAAAGAAATTTCCTCAAGGACGGAAGTGTTTGGAGGATTACGAATGTGTCGTTTTCAGGTTGGTGGATGGCTCGGAAGATTATAAACACTCAAATAACTTCGTTTTACAGCGGTTCTAAATAGCAACAATGAGTTTGAAGTATACAGATTGTGAAAAAACTTACATATTTTACGTATTTTTGGAAATGCATTCAACCGTAACGTTTAGGGCATTATTTCAAGAACATTATTATGTTCTTATACGTAAAGGTTGATTATTCCCCTGATTGAGTAAGAAAGTTTATTTCACATTACATATTAGTTTCAAATTTGCCCAATCTGCCAACTCACATTACTTGCTCACACACTTGCGATTTAGGTGTAGCACGTTCAGAAACTGTGAAGACTAACGGTGTAGGGTGACATTTAACATTGCGACAATACATATACTGACCAAGACACTAACACGACAGCTATAATCTAAATTCTAACACAAACTTAGTAATTTCCAAATGAACGGGATAATATTTTTTTTAATCAAGGCTACTAATCGACTGCAGCCATGGAGAGTTCGTTGCTTTCACAGGAATGCTGAACGCGAGTGATTGCGATGGTCTTCTTTTGGAGGCCTCATCGCAAAAACAAACCAGAACAAAAAACGTCAATGATAGCCCGACAAAACTGCAGCTTCCCCTGAAGGCGAATGGTCAAGTACAGTTTTGGAAGCGCCTAGAGGAAGGGAGGCGGATTAAAAACTAAAATTTGATCTTAGTAGCCATGGCACGTGAAGCTTTCCAAATGCTTGAATGATTAGAATTCTGAGTATTTGTTGCACTTCGCACTAGTAGTAGATTAAATCGGTATTATTTGGTTTACAGATTGTTTATATTGCAATACGAGAACCAAATTATTTATATTCAACATGAAAATTTTTGCATTGCGAATTGCATTATCTCTAAAAGTTTATAATTTAGGAAGCGAAGCAGGTCAAAAAAACTCAACTTTAACTAATCGGTTTGAACGAAATTTTCAACACTTCTGCTTCTTCGGGCTTGATAACATTAAACAGCTCTCTTTTTTGTGATGCAGTGTGCGATGATTGTTCACTGCATGTATGGTACACATTGCCAATCTGAGAGTCAATAAACTCTGGGTTCTTGCTTTTGGTAGTTTTGCAGCGTACTGCCGAGCTGTGCACCTGCAGTGGCAGAACAGGTTGTAGCCTCCTTGCAGCCAGCCTAGGTTTTATTTTTCATTCTTTTGGTTTTATAGTTCTAATTCCTAGCCCAGGGTATCAAAAAATGTAGATGGAGAAGGAAATTTGGGAATTAAATTCCAATAAGGAATTTCTGGGCACGGGAATCAAAATAGCATAGAAATTATAGAATCGTGATAATTTTATTTAAAATTTCATGTCAATATTCAAGTCCATAAAACCGCATTTTTCCGTTACAATTTTCACAGCCTTTGATAGTAATCCGTGCAAAGTACAACAGTAGAAAATATTTGGAAAAATTATAAAAATTGCAATAATCTTGTTGGCAAGTAAATGAGTTTTTAAAGTTTAATCATAAACAAAACGTTGTCGAGTCTGAATATGAACACAATTTACTCTCTTCTTTTGGTAAAGTAAGGGTTTTTGTGTCTATGTTCCTGAGTAACAAGCCATTAGCAAACATAGCATTGACCATGACGTCATTTATCTTATAATTTCCGCAAGATTAAAATTGTTTATCTTGAAAAATCATTCAATAATATATTGGGTTACTCCGATCTATTCCGTCCTATCTAATCGGTACAGAACTAAAACATGCTCATATATAGTACGTTATGAGTTAAATCTATTGAAGTCATTTAGACGCCATTTTCACTAATTTACATCGCCTAAAGCAATACCATAAATTACCGAAAAATTTTTTAAAAATTTAAGTCAAGCTTTATCAGGTATAGGTACACCAGTTTGATTCCCCTTCCAAGTGTTTTTTTAAAATCTAACAATGTGACTCAATATTTTATATGAAAAATCAAACAATTCATACAAATAATTCGCAGTGATTTCAACAAAAAAATTAGCTCCCGGCAGTCTGTATACAATTGCATATAATGTTCTATAAAAATTCCATTCCAGAAACCAAAGAGGGTAACTTACCTAAACATTTCAGAAGCATTTGTATCCCTCTTCAAATCTAACTTTAAAAAAACCCCACCACAATGTTCAAATGAAATTTTCCATTTAATCCTAATGATATTTTCGTAATCATTCGGTACCGCAATCGATCACTGTAAAGGAAAAAGATGAGACCGCTTAAGACACTGCAGATCAATCAGAGCTGCGAGCTCAGGAGACACTGCACATCCCAGCTCATCCTTGTAAGGCTTCCCTAACTCTTCTGATGACATTAATCCCGAGGATAAAGTGAGCTAAAACAACCTGCTCTCCTCAGTAGTCTTCTCAAGTCACCGGTTTTTTTTTCAGCGAATGCTGAGCTAAAACAACCTGGGCCTATACTTTCAAAAAAAGTTAAGAGATCGTAAGTTCATCAGCCAATCATTGACGGCCTTTCAAGCCACTCTTTTAAAAACAGTTAAGAGATCGTAAGTTCATCAGCCAATCATTGACGGCCTTTCAAGCAAAATCCACCAATCATAGACAAGAAAATAGAGCGTAAGTACTTACGTTCACATATTCAGCCAATCATTGACGGCCTTTCAAGCAAAATCCACCAATCATAGACAAGAAAATAGAGCGTAAGTACTTACGTTCACTTAGCGCGTTTTGAAATTATAGCCCCGCTCCCTAAATGCTCATCGCGACAAGCCCGACGACTGCCGCCCAATTATTACTACAAAACATGAACGTAACTTCATCGTATGTTGCATAGGCACGAATAAATTGTATCCAATTTTTGTAACTTCTATTTAACCACTTCAAAAAATATGCTATTCTTACTTCGTCCTTTTAAGATTCATTTTTGAATTTATTAAGGGTTGCTAGAATGACATATTTTTTCATTTGTAGAAAAATATTACGTTACGAGTTTCTGGAGCATATCAATCGAACAATACCACTATCTTTAGCTGTTTTCCTGCATTTTAGCAGCAGGAATTTTTGTCTGTAAATAATTACCTTCAATACAACATAGTCTTTGCGTTTACTTTTTGAATTAAACTCATAACTTTACCATGATTATTAAGTGTAAGTGAGCCCTATCCGTTGGTAATGAACTTTCTCTTGCCTCTAGGATTTCTTGCAAATTCGTTTCTAATTCGAAAGAAAATTGTTTCTTCTCTAAAAATCATACTGAGTAGTGGTTTCGACGGCGAATTGCTTGTACCTGAGCATATTTCATACATAAGAATGTCACGAATGTTTTTTATCGGTCACGAATGTTATTGCTGATGGCCGAGACTAGATAGCCTATTGTATTGCTGTTATGACAATTTGATAAGGCATACCTCCTCAACGTAGCTGAGCAACACGTCAACATCATGATAGCGATCTGAAGGTGCAGCTTCTTAGTCCGTCGCAGCAAAGAAAATTTGCGATTCAGATGAAGACGGGCATCCAGAATGTGCAGGCAAGAGTGTCTGCTTGCATGGATACTTCATTTGCAAGCCAGCGAAATGATTCCAGAATAGTCGACAAAATGCAAGTCTCTGATAAGCCAGTGATATGCTTCGAGAATAGTCGACTAAAGAAACGAACGAAGGAAAGTTTCATTTCGACTATATATGGTTATTGCAGCAACCGAAAACGAATTTTTATCCTTCTTCGAGTGATTAAAATTTTATTTCTGGATATTATCTAGTTATCTACCATTAATCATATTTCCTATTAAATTAGGTAAATTATAAAAGAAAATATTTCTATTATCAGACTATTGCACTGCAAAAAAAAATTGGATTATCATTCACTGGAAATATACCGCAAGATTGAGTTAATTAGCCATATTGACATATTTTTGATATTAGCCATATTGATATTAGCCATATTGATATTAGCCATATTGATATCAGCCATATTGATATTAGCCATATATTAATTTAACACATGCTCTTCGTTTTCAAATGATTGCTCGTGAATTTTCACGATTCCGCTAACTTGTCTACAATTGCTGCGAGAATGTGAGGATTGCACGTAAAGTCGTGACAGCAACCGAGAAACTTTCTGGGAAAGTAAGCGCAAAATCGCGCAAAAGTAAGCGCAAAATCCGAGCGTCGCGTGAGGTCGGGTGACGGATAACGGACGATGAGCCGGAACTGCAACTCTGGTCTCTGTTCCGAAGAAAATTTTTGAATTTCAGGGTGAATATTGTCATCGGGGGAAAAAGCCAAGCAAATACGGAACAATAATTGGATGTTTGGAAGATTAAGATAAGATGAGAAACATAACATATATAGATAAAGAAAGGGGTTATATTCTCTCTACCTACACTTAAGATTCCCCCAAGCTAACAGGTATCAGGATTCCGTTTGCGGACACCATCCCAAGGCCATGCTGCGAGCACCACCCTTGACGACGCTCATTAGCGACACTAAGATTTTAAATGAGCTTCCCAAGATTCGAACCCACGGCTAGCTCTTTTCATCTCGAGCCACAGGATGCTGGAGAAAAGAGTGAAAATCAATGAGCGATTGAGAGGAAAATAGAGAAACGATGGAAACGGGGATGCCAGAAATAAATAGAAGAAAGATCAGATAAATCGTAAAATTTAAGGAAAGTAATTGGGGAGTGACATTAGGCTCAAAATAGGAGGAAATAAGAGGCTCTAGAAGCTGGAGGGGGGGGGAGGGCAGTGAGGGGGCAGTGAGGGGGGCAGTGAGGGGGGCAGTGAGGGGGCAGTGAGGGGGTTGGGGGGCTAAACTGGTCTGACGGCTTCACGAGACAGCGCAGGGACAGACCTGCCCTCGGGCACGCAGCCTGGGCATGGTGGTGATGTGTCCTGGTGGTGGTGATGTGTCCTGGTGGTGGTGGTGATGTGTCCTGGTGGTGGTGATGCGATGCTGGTTTGCCCATCTGATGGCGGCCGTCATCAAGAATTGCTTTTGCATCAAATCGATTGAATCTCGAAGAACTTTTAAGTTAAATCTATTACCTTCCAAACACAAGCCGACTGTTCGGAGCTCTGTATTAGCTTCGTTTTATTATCCGCTGAGCAGCGATCAACCGCTTCACACTGACACAAGTACAACATGACAACGGATAGACTCATTAGTAAACATTTGTGTAATATTGAAAATAAGTAAAGTGAAGATTAAACCAAACTTCTTACACGGCCAAAGTTAAACAATACTTAAGAACCATAGAAAAATTCTAATTATTGTAACTATTGCTAACCTTCTTATTGGTAATGTTAATCGGATCCAAGAAGCCCGCATCCACTGAGCGGGAAACCGGGCTGTTAATGTGCAGCCCTGAAAACTTGCAGAATTATTTTTAGCTTCGCAGCCGCAGTCTTGAAATTCAGAACAACTAGGAGCGAGTCTCCTATTGGCTGTAGGAGGAAGCCGATAAGTAACCGGTCCCACAACTGACGATAGATGAGCAAAAAACTGGTCATTCATCGGTAAGCTTCCACTGGACGACGCAACTTACTGCCTCTTGTTTTGATCGATGTGATAGACTTGAGAGTCTAGTCAGCCCTGGCTAATATCCGGTCTTTTAGTACCAGAGTTTGCTAAGCCGGTTGTTCTGGGCACAAATGAAGTGCAAGCAATCTAATTCTATTTAGATATCTTTAAAAAATCCTGTAGTTATGTATATCAAACGGATGAGAATTAAGAAAAATATAACTACATTTCAAAATATAACTACGTTTCTACGTCACTCTCAGAAAGTGAAGCAGCTTCTTCTGGTAGCGAATGTGATGGAATCAGTCAATTCAGAATGCAAATCACGCGCTTTCCCCGTACACGTGCTAAATTTGAGTCTAGAAAGGGGTGAGTGCCAATTATGGCCAATTTAATTCCAGATCACAGACAAAACCCCAAACATTGAACATTATCACACCTTTATACGTCTTTGCGATGTTGTTTAGCTCTGTGTATAACTCGGAGCAGAATGCGACGACACGCTCGTACCAGACACGTTAAAAAGATTTAAGTTCGTGCCGGGATTTCTACCGTGGATTTATGATGCCCAGTCTCGCAGCCTTTACTGTAGTAGTAAATTTGTGTTCACTTTCAAATAATTTACTGAATCTTTGTAAATTATATTAATCTACGTGGCATGCATCTTTGATCAGCACTGCAGGCTGGCCAATCGGTACTTTGCCGACTTCCAACTTTTGTGTGTTTCTCCATATATGCAGAAACCATGATTTGGTATTAAATATTTGCTGGTAACCTGGATTTTCATGATTATAATTCATGAGAAATTTTAGCTCATGTCAGAACTAGATAAACTCGACTTAATAATCAATAATGTGAGGAGAATCCACTGCTAACGTAACTATAGCTCTCGCGAAATATATGGATGGTATGTTAGTTATGACGAAATGTTGTTAAGTAATATATTGATAGTCTAAATGTTTTTTTTTGTGTATTATTTAGTTAGATATTACAAGAGCAAACCATCCGAGAATTTTGAATCTCAAGGGAGCTGCAGCAACTAACTTAAATTGAAAAAGAATAAATGTTATTAATAAATTGAATAAGGATAAATTTTAGAAATAAATTGAGAAAGAAAAAATCGTATAAATAAATTGAATGTGGATAAATCTTATAAAATTATTGAATAATAATAAATATAATAAATATAATGATCAAGAATAAATCTACATGCTAACTTGGTATGATGAATTTGGCTGTAAGATCATATTTTTAAAAATATGATTAAAAATCTTGTTATTTTTGAGGTTCTACGCAACTATCTGATGAATATCAAAATTCAATTTAGTTTACTCATTTAAAACAGAAACTACGCATATGCTGCTCAGTCGTGCGGTATATTCACACTCAATATTTTCTAGGCACGTATAAGAAGAATGAATCAACGCGATGTACAGGCCACTCGTGTCTCATGTTCACGAGATAATAAATGCGAAACTTATGCTGCTTGAACAGACTTAAAAGATCCATGTATAATACCAAGGTCAAACTCATACTGCTTGCTGCAGTGTTGTGCTGCTGCTGCTGCTGCTGCTGCTGCTGCTGCTGCTGCTGCGCACGAGCAGACGACGCCTATGAGGCTGCTGCACTAGAGCAGCACCAGACAGCGTGGAGCCAGGCTCTGTCATCACAATAAAATATTAACAATAAACACTAAATTGATAATAAACACAGGAGTTAGTTAGGTCTTTTTACACTGTAAGAACCACGATTTGTCGTTTTGTTTAAAAGCGATTCCCTTTTTGAAAAATGAATAAAACTGAAGTCGTGCGATAGCGGGCCGGATAAAAAGCGATATAATTTATTATATTTTCTTGTTTGTTAGTTTCATCAGGTTTAAATAATTTAGAAATAATTGTTAATAATAATATTATTATTAACAATAAATAATCAATGAAATTTTGAGAGCAGAATGTGGAAAACGACACGAGTAACTATAAGCAACAGCGATATGAGCTACTCGTCGAACCACTACTGCGGCAGCTCAATTATGAACAAACTACTGCGGCAGCGTTATAAACGAACTACAGTGCCGGCAGAACGAACTTTTCCGTAGTTACGAGCAAGAGCGGTAACAGCAAAATTGCTTGTTTGATGGCGCTTAGGCGATAGTGAACGAAGAAACCTCACAATCTTCAACAACTTGAAACCACGAAAAATGACAGCGACATATAACATGATCCATGCAACTGAAAAAATTACCGCCATCTTGCAGTAAGACTGATTGCTTGATGAGTGAACGATGACTTCCCTGACCATCATCATAGACATTCTCGATAAACTCGCTAGGAAAAAGACAAACCACGGATCATTCGCCATTCAAACGCTCTAGTATAGCAACACTTGCGTCAAGGTTCCAGCCGACGCCCATCTAGCTGACTCAGTCTCGACGTAGCGTTCATGGCACCCACGCAAAATGTTACCTGGAAAATTCACAACTTTAGTGAGCATATCATTAAAATAAATGCATTTGTTTTTATGCGTTGGAAGTATAGGGCTTAGTAAGATTAGGTGCGGAGAACGTAATATATTCACAACAGCGAACTGTTTTGTTATTTACACTCTTTAAGACAGAGCGTTTAAATTGTTGATAAAAATGATAATAGTTTCACATGAATGTTATGATGATATTCTAATTTCAATATAGAACCCCACATGATACACTTAAGCGTTCATTTTGCATTGAAATGCTTTGCCATTATCTTTGAATTAAAATGATGTAGAAATGCTGAAAAAGTTTGATCCCAAGCATCCGTAAGATTTATAATAGAAAAAGAAAACCTAAAATTCAACATTGCATTAGAATTTTAAAATTGATCAAAAGATATTTCACATCCTTTTTATAATATTGAAATCAACTGTCAAGTTGGGCTACATAATTAGGATTACATAATAATTAAATTACATCTCTACATAATTAGGATTACACAAACAAGTTGACTTTTTTCATTCAAATGTAAAGAAGTATTTAAGTAAATCACATCGTATGAATGTCGTTTGGTTCTCTTTGGGCGCAACAAAAGCGCTCTTTGTTCCAGTGCATCCGTCCGCATCGAGTTATTTTTTTGCTGTTGAGGAACCCGTGAACTTTTTTTGCTCTCCGGCGCGAATTACCGAAGAGTACCTACGCTCTTGCGGCTCCTTGCCGCCATTGTGCTCTTGCTCTTCAGCACAGAACAACCTCGCATGTCACTCTCTACATGAAAATTCTAGCAAATTAAGAATTTAATAGCAAATAAAAGTCCACAAAAATTGTGACTTCTGATTTGTGATTCTAGATTCTACGAACTGACGATGGAGCTGGTCTCCGAAACGTTTTCTATAAAGATATGAATTTTTGTGGACTTTTCTTTGCTATTAAATTCTTAGTTAATTTGCGATTTAAGCAAACAAGTGATATAAATTCTAGCAAATTCAAAAACACGTACATCTAATCTAAAACATTTATTTGAATAAGATAGTGAACGGAGTAATATAAACTAACATATTTAGTGTTTGGATAAGATTTTATGTAATTTTTGCCATTTCAAAATTTATTGAGGACTTATTCAGGGATTCATTGACTTGTAGAAGGAACGTTGACACTACCATGTTATAGACAAAAAACTCATCAGTATTCTACAGCCAATTAAACAAGAACCGCGATCAACACCATGCCCAAACCTAACTAGACTGCGATAAGAAACAATTTTTGCAGTTCAACTCTTTTTCCACGTACCCATAATTTTAAACTAACAACCCTTGGCTTCACGACGCATCGGCCACATCAGGAGCGGATCGAATCCCTTTCAAGGCTGCTACGGATCGTCTTACAACAAACAAAAGAAAATAGTTTATTCAAGGTTTCCCTAGATTATGTAACAGAATTTTTGAGGATGGAAAACAACAATTGATTGATTTCCATTTGTATAACTTATACCTGCGGTATATTTTTTGTTTTACTTTTTGGGAATTAGCCATAGGTACCTATTTGTTTTTTGTTCCTAGTTTAAAGATTTAGCAGACTGGTGGATTATCTTAATTCTACTGTCCATGCGAAAACAATAAGTTTTTTTAAATGATCGCAATATATTTTATGGTGATGAGTATTGTGAAAACAATAAGTACCAAAACAAATTAAATAATCAGCTTCGCAGCAAGCCTCGCGTGGAATAGCGGGAACCTACGAATTTAAACATTAAATTTATTGAAGTTTAACACAAGACAAGGGGGTGTGTAATACTTGGATTGATATATGAGAGACGAATTACTCATTCTGGCATGCAGGTATGAAAACCTGTTGGATGATTTCGTTAGGAAGGAGTACAAATGATATGTAAAATAAGATCGAACACTACGATTATTGCACGACGACTATGCTATTTAATGTATTCATGTGAAAATGTAAATTTTAGTTTTACATTACAGTTTATAATTATAAGTTTCTTTTCTCGTACACATGCCAAAATTTTCAATACAACATATCATATAATTTAACTACCCCACAGTGAACAATTATTGGATATAAAGCCACTTTATGCTGGTTTTAGCCATTAACTGGACATTTTAACATACTTATTTTTTTGACAGACTTCATGATTGAAAAACAGTAAAAAAATAGTATGCGACAATTACATGTGTAGCTGATTAAAATCTGGAAATTTCTCAAAAATCATTGTTTTTTAGTTAGGCTTCCAAACATTAATTATTCATAAACTAAACTACGTAAATAAGGGCTTATTTTGTCAGTGTTAAATTTAAAAGTCTATCGAATTTTTGAGGCTCGTGAAATAAGCCTGTTTGGCTGAGGTCCGGGCTCTGAAGAGCGATATCCAGCAGCAAAATAGCAAAATTATAATTTTGAATGAAAACCTCCTACAAGTAGGTATTACTTTTGTGTGTGCTGCTGTTCAGTGCATGAACATGATGTGTGTGTGCTGCTGTTCAGTGCATGAACATGATGTGTGTGTGCTGCTGTTTCTCCAAACATTGAACCTTACTCTGCACTACCACTACCACTGCTAGTATGCAGGTAGAAATGTTATATATTGAGGATATTCACACGTGTGTGACAGACAGGCCCGAGAGTTATGGAAGGCGTAAATTTTAGAGTTTTTTTGCACGAATTTTCAAAGAACAAATAAGGCGTACAATTCTCTATTTGAGATGAGAAGAAACTACTTCCTTTTACCCGGTATAAGCACCATTTGAAGTCCTCATCTCAGTGACAATCGGGGCCTATACTTTCAAAAAAAAAGTTAAGAGATCGTAAGTTCATCAGCCAATCATTGACGGCCTTTCGAGCAAAATCCACCAATCATAGACAATAATATAGAGCGTAAGTACTTACGTTCACTTAGCGAATTTTGAAAGTATGGCCCCAGATCCAGAACAACGTAACGATAGTTTGTGTAGAAATACCAAAAAACGTCGATCAAGACTCGACTCCTCGGATATCTGCGGACCACCCGCAGCCTGTTTCGCATTTACATGTCAGCATAATAAGCGTCAAACAAATCCTAGATTACCATCCATTCCTAATTTGAGGTAGTTACTAATAACATAAAAGCTAGCCAATGGCAAAAAGAAAAAGGGCACTTACCGTCCATTAGGGCAGTTGAATGCAAATGGTGACCATACATACTCTATTAGGATTTACTTTACCACGTCATTTGCTTGAGAGTACAAGTGAAAAAACCGAACTTATGAATAAGCTTGGGAGATGAATATGGCCGAAACGTTTTAATTATTAAGAAGGCTTACAGGCATTTGGGCTTTTGATATGGTATCTCCATTCAGTCCTCGATGAAAGTACAATAAAAATTACTAAAATCAGTACAATTAAAATTAATGTAATCATAAATTCAGAGAGCTAATACGTTTTTTGTCTGAATAATTAGCCCTCTGTCTTATGATAAATCAGTGGACCTGGTATAACTACACTTTCCGTCACTAGACAAAGTCGTTATATAATTCCATTAAAATATTGTCCATTAAATATTAACATATATAATTCCATTAAAATATTGTCCATTAAATATTAACATATATAATTCCATTAATATATTGTCCATTCGTCCGGGATTTTTAAATAAAATGTACAGTGACGAGCTATAATGACAATTCCGAAAACTTTTGATTAGTACACTTCAAAAAAACTATAATTGAGATTTTATGGTATCACTTAACTTGTCGTAGAAGCGATTGCCCATATTTAATCAATTTTGAACAAAAATTGATGATACCAACACAATATATCTAGTAAGCTTCTGGCTGCTAACCCACGACACGATTTAAAATATTTTAGTTTCATTCCAGGACAATAATACTTATCCAAGAAATTTTAATTGACCTTAATTTTACCATTTCTGTAAACCGAAACGTTTTTCACATTCCTGCAAGAAATATACTATATACATTTAAATAAAATAAAATATACGATATAAATTGTGCATAAAACTAGATAAATTAAATTTTCTGGGCCAGGTAGCATGGAGCGCTCGATAACAGCGTAAGAGCGGCTGATAAACTTCATGGATAACAAGTGATAACAAGTGGATAACATGGATAACAAGTGTAGGTTTCTGAGGCCAGGTAATAAAGAGATATAGAGACTACTTCCCGAAAAAGGCGACCTGAAATACGAAAGGCTTTATGGGTGTTAAGAGATTATTCCTTGCGTTTGAAACTTTTTACAGCCAATTTAGTATCAAGAGGATTTCTCGTATCAAGAGATCACATTTTATCTACATTTCTCATTACTGGGTAGAGTTAATTAACGAGTTTTCTCGTTAATTAAGGTAGAGGATGGGATAACAATAGTCTAACTCGGTTTTCTTTACTGATGCTATCACGCAATAAATCTTTTAAAATATTCTATGACCAAGAAAACAAAGCATATTGTGATTCAATGTAAGCCTCTTTTCGTTGCAAGTAATTTCCACTTATGGTAAAATAGATTTGCAGGCAAAAATAAAGATCATAGGCATCAATAAAATAATTCTACAAGGTTTTAAATTTGTTTCTTCAAC
Source organism: Hyalella azteca (assembly GCF_000764305.2). Taxonomy (NCBI): domain Eukaryota; kingdom Metazoa; phylum Arthropoda; class Malacostraca; order Amphipoda; family Hyalellidae; genus Hyalella; species Hyalella azteca. The sequence continues at coordinate 95,877 of NW_025936619.1, read as the reverse complement.
TTAAAAACATTTTCAGGTAAAATTTTCCCCGTTGAAAATACGTGCGTAAGCGAATATGCATACTGAATGTTACCGCGGAACATTTTTGCACTCATGCATGCATATATTGACAGACGAAAACAGTCATGGACAGCACAATAATTTTTATTAAATAATATTGACAGTAATATTAATAATATTGACAGTACGAAGATTTTACATTTCGCTGAATTATTCTATTAAAATTTTTTACATTCATGCATGCATTGTTTTCATCAAAGCACGAGAATTCCGTGGAAAAATCCATTCACGGTGCAGCCATGGAGCGGCCGTCACTTATCTTTGGACACACTTGAGAAATATTGCAATTTTTTCGGTAATTTCTTCAGTTCCTCACTGAAGGAAACTGTCAAATTTTGGTTCCATGTATGGTGGATACAAACATGGAAAAACACTGTAAAACGTGAACCGCAGTATTGTAAAATACTAAATACATGTACACATACACGAAAAATACATGAAAAAAGGTTTGATCAAATTCTATTCGACATCAATGTTAATTATGTCTGTAGAACATTTCACACTTCTCATGCAAATTAACGTAATTCTACAACAGGAGAATATTGTAGTAGGTTAAGGTTGAAAAATGGTCTAAAAGTTCTGTTGACTTCGAAAACCAATTATTTTTCATAAAAACGAATCCCACGAGAGGCAATCTTCAAATTTATCTCTTAAAGACGTATTTATTCTTGCGAGCCTCTTCATAACAAAAATATTATCATGACAGGATAAATTGGATCGAAAAACTATGCAATGCTGACAACAGAAGCATAAAGAGCTGAGCTCAGCAGTTGCAATAATCTATTCCCCAACACAAAAACTATATCTAAAGCGATGATAAACCTTTATTTTAATTCATTTTCGATAACCAAATCATTTGAATACACTGCATTTGATAGGCTCAAGCTTTGATCAGTCATTCAGTTGCGGTATCCTATATAAAGCCAATAGAACTGTTGACCTTAGCAGCAAAGCAATAGATATTGCTGAACTACAGTGTATTTGTACGTAGGAGGTATTATAGTGCTACTCCATCAAGATGCGATTGCAATTCGTTAAGGAAACATGTAGGTAATATTCACCACGAAAAAACATGGGTAAAAAATAGACGTCTAACAATCGGCCACTGACTAGCCGCCAATAATCCGTCTCAAAATCCAAAGGGCGACAAAAAATCGAAAATGCATGCGCAAGATTCAGATGTTGCGCGTGAAAGTTGCTGTTAGGGCGTCATTGTGACTCTTTATAAGGAAAGGAGCTACGTTATGTGCGCTCAGAAGTTGAATAAGGTTCTTGAAGCTATGGCAGAGTCATTACTAAACCCGTACAAGGACTGAAGCTTGCAAAAAACGATTTCTCAATCAAGGATGCTGCAGAAGTTGCATTGGTGCGTTGGCTGTCACTTTTTTATTGAGATGTAGTCCCATTTATTATAATTATTTTTTTTAAGTTTTGATTACTGTTGTGTTCGCTTCATATAATAAAATTCTAGTTCGATTTTTTTCTACACCTAGTATAAATTCAAGTTAAGCCAGGAGACAGTGATGCGTTAGGGCCCATATAGCATTTACTTCGGCATTCATCTGCAAGAATATAGCCTGTCACATCGCGACCTATTAAAACTCATTTCTTTTATGCGAATAAAAAACCTACACCGCCTTCTGAAAACCACGCAGTCCAATATGACAACATATTTTAAATTCATCCTCATTTTCTTTCTATAGAACTGCATCCTTTGCATTGAGATAAAAAATTAATTAAGTTTTCGATGCAGGACATTTGAGGTAAGCTTCTGCTGCATGATTTAGCACGACCATGCAGGCAGTATATACCGGCACGCATGCGCCTGGCTTGACTGCGCATAATTTCCAGCGTCAAGCGCGCTGTAAATCACCTTCACGCGCTGAGGCTCCCGCTTGCCAGCGACTCTGGCAGTTCATTTCTTACCAATGAGAAATCATTCGTCGATCCATGCGGTTTTTGCGGCCATCATTCGATCGAGATTTATTGACAGGCTTGGAGACTGCGAATTGCATTGATGAGGCTTAGACATCTTCTGATAAAGCTTCACAGGCCGACAGAAGTTGAAGAAAATAGAGTTAATAATCCATTAACACTCGCTTAGTGTATGGTGGGATTGATCGATAAATTAATTTGGATGTAAAATTCCCCTTTAATACGTTTATATTATTATTAGCATTAACTCGTAATGTTGTTAACTATGAAGATCGTAGGTTCCTTAAAACGTGTTTTTTCTTCCACCAGCAGAAAAAATGAACGTTGTCCTAGTAGGCACTGAAACCTAATGGGCAGCTTCCCTTAGGCTGAGTTATGTCCTGTGAACGCCGGCAATAAAGAAAGACAAATTGTAATTTCGGATGCTCTACGAAAAGCAAGATTTATCGATTTATAAAACCCGATGTTATATCAGTTACCTCGAAGAAATTATTGTCGTTCAGAAGATTTGTTGTTGAAATATTTCTTGTTAGAATTTTGAAGGCTTTAAAATTAAGGTAGTAAAAGAAGTGAATTAGAAGCTATATAAATTTGCCGAGGAATGAACCCATGATTAACAAGAAAAAATATTGGACAAAAATTTTATACCAGCTATTCTCAATGCATTCTAATTCCGGTAATTAATTTTGCAACTACGTCTCATTAATTTAGTTTTAAACCTTTGTTTCATCAAATTTCCTACTGAACTCTAAAGATGATAGCACCGCTACAGATAGAATCATAATAAATTGAAAATATTTAAAAATGACACAAATATAATTAATCAGACCTCAAAAAATATCAGTAGGCTTTAAATGGAGTTACCATCATCGGTAAACGCTCGAGGAATTATGTTCATTAAAGGAATCAATAATGGATATGGATAAATACGTAAATGGACTTTAAACAGAATAACCCAATATTACGCTCAATTATTTATCATCCATACTAAGTGAGCAAAATTATGGAAGAAGAATGATAAATTTTACGGTAAAGAGACTAAGCATTGCAGAATAACTGTACAGTGAGCAAAACTATGGAAGAAGAAAGATTAATTTTACCATAAAGAAAGTAACTATTACAGAATAACTGTACAGTGAGCAAAATTATGGAAGAAGAATTATTAATTTTACCATAAAGAAAGTAACTATTACAGAATAACTGCACTTAATTGAACATTGGTAAAACAATTGTGCGTTTAGACCAAAATGCGACGGTGTGTAACAGAGCATGACTCCGTTGATCGAAGACTCGGACACTCGCCACATACGGGATCCGGAGCTGCCATCCCCACAGAATGGATTGTCGAGAAAAATTAACTTAAAAATTCCGTAGAGTCAACACCGCTGGTGCCACACCAATGAAGTAGGTCAGTGTGAACGTCCTTTATATTCATGGGATGTTGCATGAGCATGTCTAAGCTTAATACGATGGCTTGTATTACACATATAAAATTTAGCGCAATCTGATCACGACATTTTAACCGCAAATTAGTTAATAACGAACTTTAAACTGCATTTTTTCGGGCTGTGAAATTATTTTATTGTGTACCATACTTCAGATTTTTGCCGTCAGCAAAGGCAGTGCAAATAAATATTCGAGTTCTCAAGATGACGTTTCAACTGCTCAAGGCCGCAGTGTGAAAAGGGCAAGTCTTTGGTCGTGCGTCGATAACTACCAAAGGTTCAGGATTAAAGTTATTTATAGTCTGTATGAAGTCGGTTTTATTTATAATTTATTATTTTTTTCTTGATATTCGTATTGTGCCCTTTTGCACTTCCAGTGCGTTAAAAATACGTTAATATTAATATTGGTAGCGTGTATGACTCGAGAGCGCGTTTTTGAATGGCTCTATAAGGGTTTAAAGCGCGTTTTTGGTAAAGGCTCGAGATCTATAGGAATTTACCACGGCAAATAAAGTACACGAGAATCAAATTTAAACACTTTTATATTTAAAATGAAACCGGCGGAATTAAGGCAGATCCTAAGTCAACAAAATCACTGTTGCAAAGATCTGAAAATGCATCCAAAACTTGACATTTATCATAATGGAAACATCAATCTAAGCGATCAAGCAAAGAATTTAATCAGTCACTTCTACATTACAAGTCTCTAATTTCTGTTCCACTTTCCTAATTTGCCGGGAAAACTTTGATCCGTAGTGCGATGGTCTGTAGTGATACGGTCGCAATCTCGTGACCGTCTCGAGTATTGGTCAAAGTAGCCGTACCGCTGTTGAAGTCCTGTTGTCGAAATGAAGAAAGGTTTTTTCCAAGTAGCAGTCTACCGCGTTTGGCGTCATCTAGCTAAAGTCTCGACTCTTCGAAAAATATCTCAAATCCCGCATCGCCGTATCAATGTCTTCGGCCGTACTTTGAAACGACTGTGATGGTTTCTACTTATGTAACGTTGCCGTCAGCTCGTGTCCGTACTGCTGTTGATGAGTCTGACCGTACTCTGTTATGCACGGAACTTGAATGGGTTGCCTGATGTTTAACTACTGTGATTCTGGTAGCTTATCGGGCTGTCTCAAAATGGAGTCACGGCCGATGTGGCCGTGACGTTGATAGTGACTGTAGAGAAATGTAGCAAAAACGTGGTCGTCATGTGTAGACAAGAACCGTAACTGTATCGATGATTGTTAGTTTCTCGAACTGTTCGAAAACGGGCAAGCGGCCGGCCTCGCGGCCGAGGGCTGCAGACCGTGACCGTGATTTCAGAAAAAACCAAGAACTATAAAAGGATCCCTCTGGCATGAACTTCACCTACGTACTTATATACGTAGCAATCGAGTACACTTAGCCCCATACGTCGCAGTGACGCTGAGTTCCTCATCTGATGGAATTTCCTGCGTGATAGGCTGGCTAACCCTCGATGTTAACAACGCTCGATCTCGAGAACAGTCGCGTCTCACACACACAATAAAAAAAATTAACACCGTTTCAACCCACATCCCAATAGCCTTCTCAAAACCCTAACTTTCAATTAGATTCATAACTAAAGTAATTTAAAAACTCGCCCTCAAACTACGTTCTATAGAAGTCTGAAACTAGAAGTAGAAGTGCAGTATTCGTCCATGCATCTAATTAGTCACTGAGCGCTGAGTGCCTTCGAAGGCAACTTTATTATAGGCGATTTTATCTTAACGTATAACGTAAACATTGGAAGCGCCCACTAGACGTCAACTTAAAAGTTTTTATGACAAACTATGATCTATCAAGCACATATTCCTGATTGTTTTTCGACCAGAATACATACCTGTAGAATGATTTTATATTTTCGAAGCCATAAATGCTTGAACACATGTTCGATGCATCACGGACTTGCCAGCTGTTGCAGGCAAGTCACAAATTCATCTTACCTTGATTTGTAGTTAGCGAGCTCGTATACATAGATGGGCGCCCTTTGGCAATTTTTAAGCTCATCAAATCTAAACTCTTAATAGCTCCGCTAACTAAGTCGGGACTTATCGATCATCATCTAGGTAAGAATAGAATAGAATAGAATAGAAGTGTCGGCGCTGAAGAAATAGGCCCATGGCCTTTTGCCGATTCTTGAACTTTTCGTGACTTGATTCACAAGGGATCCTTAGGGGTCCCTAGGTAAGGATCCTTCGAGATCCTTTTTATCGGTGAGTCCTGCGCTTGCCCATCGTTATCGACACGTGACTGATTATATCTGAAGAACATTCTCTTAAGAAAATAAGAAGGCCCAATTTGGGAAGGCAATAATGACCTTCCAAATTACAAACGAACCAAACGAAGAACAACGTGAGGCTTAAATCCATAGTCTGCTTGATACGCAAGTTCACCAAGAATTTAAAAGCAAAGACAACGCCCAGTATACATTATATTCAACAAATTTTCAATGAAAACGTGTAGGAGACCAGCTCCATCATCAGCCCAAAAATTTTTATTGAACACAATTACAATCAGCTGTGAAATCCTAAGTAACGTATTAGTATTAGAAATGTACGTGTTATTAAAAAAAATTGCCGTTTTAAAAATATACAAGTTAAAAATGAGCAGTTGCTGTTGACTTACAAGTAGCTCTACAGTTAAAAAGTGATAAAATGATTTATGAATAAATTCAAAATTAAGATTTATCCTTTCTTATTCCCAGTTGAAATTTTTATTCTGTCCGATTTAATAAGTTGAAGCTTCGAGTTCAAGAAAATTGTGAGCACTTCATTCATACTTCATTTAGAATAATTAATCAACTTGTCTATTTATAACCGGTTGAATATTCATTCACTTAACAAAAATTCCAAAAATTACTCACTTAGATGCCACATTAAGCGTGATTCTCGCAAAAATTTACATCTAGGCGCAGCAGAAACCTTCCAAATAAACATAACTTTAATACATTAATATCATTGCATCTGTGTTATTCATACATCAGGCATTATAGGCTCCAACGACGATCACGAGAATGTGATGTCTTGCAGCGTTTGTACGTGAGTATAATGTCAGAATGTATAGGGTTCCATCATTGATAATGTGTGGCGACTGTGCAGCTGGACCAAGAAATTGTAACAAATGGATGTGGTACAAAATAACCTTCTGTATCTTCTATTCGCCTGAAGCATGTGTAAACGTCGCTTGTTGGTCTTCCACTGGATGGTAAATTATCTGAATTAATCTAAATAATTGGCGATGAAAGTTAAAAAGCATGTAAATTGCCCCATATTTAGTTATTCACAGCGTTACCGGGTTGCTTTAATTTAAAAATTAAGCAGCATGACGCCTCGGCGGTCATAAGTGTGTGTTATCCTCTTATTTTCTCTTTGTTTCATTCATTACCATTGTTTTTTTAGTGTTTGACAGAATTTTTGATAAGGAATATAATTTTTAGCACGTCAAGCCGTTTTTACGTCGATGCTCTCGTGCGAAGGCTTTAAGTAATGGACTCCCCGTAGAGGCCGTGAGTTGGGGATTAAAGAGGGAGAGGGAGAGCGAGGGAGGGAGAGGGAGAGCGAGGGATGGAGAGAGTAGGAGAGGTGCTGCCACTGAAGCAGCAATCACGACGAATATTGGTCCTGAGAGCTCTTATGTTGGATTTATCATATAAATCATTCATTAGCTTATTGTTTATGTAGTTTACAATGTTTATGTAGTTTATTTAATAAATATACCAAAACACAATTTCGTTATCTATGATTTAAAAGCAACTAATTCACAATTAAATTCATTCCGATTGTTATTTATTTAGATCAAATATTTGTTTTAGTGTAAACCATTCAGAGGTTCACAAGCTCGGTGAAAAGTAGCGAGTCAAGTTCGATGATCGAAATTAAATCGGTCGAAATTTCAATTAAATTTAATCGAAATTAAATCGAAATTAAATCGAAAAACAAATCGGTGCTGAAATTCAGGGCGAACTCGTCGGGATCAAGAACAAAGTAAATTATGAGGATAAAAGGTCGCAATTTCCATGTGTTCATCCTAGAAAAAGTCATCTCAAGTTCACAATAAATCATAACCGCTTCTCAAGTGAGACATATGAGCTTCGAACAAATTTCTGAAAAAAATCGCCCAATGTTCATTACAAAAAGTTCGATAGTCAAATATCAGTTTTCGCAATATCAATATCAGTTTTTTTTTAGTTTTCGCATCCAGAATTTAATTTTCAATTTATGAGATTTATTGTGCTCATTAATTAGTTATCTGATGTTATCATTACTTATCTTATGCTTGTCCATAATTACTTTAGAACAAATTAAGTAAAGAATATATTTTTTCTACATAGTTTATGACCTCCTGTAAGTTTATGTACCACAGAACATACCCTTTCTCTTGCACCGCTCATTTGCGGCAGCGGGTCTTCGCTTGCAATATTTTGCAGCGTCGCACATGACGCAACCGCCCGGCCGACCAGACGTGCTGTAGCCCCTAGCTGCCTCCTGTCTGCCCCTCACTTTTAGACTTACGGGTCAACGTACCAACAGCTTTCTCGATCATTTTTATTTTAAAAATATTTATTTATCATTTATTCTAATTATTTTATTTATCGATCATTTTATATTTCACAAAACAGCCACTCGCCCAGCGCAAAGATTAAAGGAATCGTTCAGAGATCAATTCATTCAGTGAGGCTTGTTTGTGCGTTACCGTCTTCTATGCACAAGTGCCCATGCTTTGCTCATGGTAGAATATGAACAAGATTTCGGCAAGCTGTTGAAATTTTGATGAAAGCCTCTGCAGTTTCTCACCCTATAGCCATTGGGCGGACATATCAGAGCACGACCAAGACCTGTGTTGTTTGGAAGCGAGCGTGAATGCCGCTATTCAGGCAGGCTATAGAAAAACTCTGTTTTAATGCTCCTTATTCTCAAAAGCCTGAGAAATGACGACTAACGCCAAGGGTTACAATGGATGGGTCACGGTGCTCCGTATTGTGCACGTCGCTCTTAAAATTACGATTGCACATGTTTCGCCTTCACCGTTGCTGAACCAACTGGGTCACGAAAATGACGAAGTTCTGATTTTGTAGTGCCTCTAGCGGTTAACACGAACTAGTCTTTCGAAAGGCCGCGAGCTCATTTATGATCAGCGAAGTCTTTATTTTGGTTCCTTATTTTGGTTTGGCGAAATCTTTATTTTGTTTTTTTTTGTTCCTCAAAAAAAAGCGATGCATACTCTTCGTCTGTGCCTGACATATGCCCTCCATTTATGCGTAGGAATAATACGAAAGACAAGGCTAGAATATGGATGTGTTGGAAATGTTATAAATTATAATGTGTGTATAGATTAATCTCGAGCTTTTTAGTCTTTGCATTATGCATGGTGTTGAGACTGGTTCATATTCCTTATTTCTGAGCGCAGGCTTCTGCAGCAGCAAACTCCAATGAGCTATGTTACTCCGCAGGAGGCGCCCTAATGAACGAATTAAAAAGAAGCTGTCGGAAAAACCAAACGTGCATTTCCAGGCCAAATGAATATTTAATGAGGAGGCAATATGCCTATGCCAGATAATTTGAAAGATTTAATCGTTCTCTTCGTTTTGGGACGTGAAAACTCGCAGCTGATTTGAATTTAGATTGCTTCGCATTAATATGAGGGCTTATGGTCCAGGGCAGTATTTTACAGAGTGTATTTTCACTAATGAAAAAATTAATGGAAATTTAATTGATTATGTGAAATATTTTTTACAACGATTTGCATAGATGTTCCTGAAATATTTTTGCAGAATACTAAACATTAAATATTTATATTATATAATTATATAATATAAGAAGAATTATATAATCTACTATTATTAATGTTTATAATTTTTGTTACATTTTCATCAATTAATAAAATTTTACGAAAAAAACTATGAATCAAAAACAAATAAGACAATCGTCTTGATAACGCGATAACAGTTATGGGAGCAACTTCTAATTTAAATATAAAGATATAAATAAAACAGTCGAATTAAAAGTTTTCCTTGCTTCGAATGGACTACAAAAGTAGTAAATAATTGATTCTTGTTAACCAAATTCAAAATCTAAAATTAATCGATTATAATTATTAAAGGTGGACATTTCCAATTTTAAGTACATCGTGGTTATTTTCATCGTATCACAAGACTGCATTTGCAATGCAGGGAACCACCGAAGCAAAACATGAGTTATTGTAGACCACCGCAATCCAGAGCTGATATGCTTCACTTCCTATTGGCTGAGGAGGTAAAGAAAGCTTAGGTTTCTGCATCAATGTTTTTGAAAAATGTGGAAACGAAATCTTTCGAACATCAATCAATTAGTGAAAACTTCAAAGACTATAGTATTGAATGCGAATAAATCTCTAGATGATATTTCATGAACATGAAATGATCACAGCGTATCAATGTTACTTTAGAGATACGAAAACATTTTATACAATAAATAATCACTTATGTTAAGTTAGAATATATTTTTACCTATTTAACGCGATCAAGAATATAGCAACATAGATAGAACGCTGGAAATAATTTTAGTAGCGGTGAAAATTCAACCAAAACTGCCAGATTGTGGCTAGCTTCTGCAATATTTCAGTTCAGCGGTAAGGAGTGAAAGTTTAGTCCTGATGCGCAACACACTTCCTCGGTTTCCTCCTACTTCTCCGGATTAAAATTTGGACTTGTGCCAAGTAACAGCGCTTCCATGCATGCGGTGATGTAAATCTTCGCCATATTTGCATACAACGGGAAATTTTTAAATTTTTTCAAAACAAAAAAATTGCATAAAGAAGAGTCGTTTTTTTCTTTTGCATTTATCTATATAATAAAGATGCAATACACTTATGGATCAAGCATGAACCATAATCGATTCAACTTAATAAAACGTACCGTTAAACAATCTTCAAAGTCTGATTTTTCTCTCGAACGCTTGGAATAAATTCACTTAAATTGCGGCTAACATGAATGCAGGCACATATTGTATATAATTGCCAATTCCCATTTTTTAATATCGATAGATCTGTGTAGACGAGTACAAACAACCATCTCTGTTGTAATCAAAAGACTCCCATAACTCATTCAACGGAACACTCAACATGTAAGAGAAGGGCCTCTGAAAAATAATGCGCTGCTTACAGTCAAGAACCGTTTAGTATCCACTGAATTGAAAGCATTGATCAATAAAGAATATGCATCAGTGTTTGCCAAGACATAAATACACTGATTGTTTTCAGAGCGATACGAAAGTTATTGTTTACACAAGCCTGCAAGCCGGCCTCAGTGTCTACAATCCGATTGTTCACAGGATCCAAACTCAAGCTAATAGTTTTCAAAAATATTTTGTGTAATCAGCACAATTGATTGTGATCGGATTAAACAAATATTGGTGAGCTGAAATACATCCACGGTAGGACAGTATAGACTAACAAAAAGTATTCACCAGTACCATGGACGTCCATAAATAACCTACTATATATACAGCACCGGGTTTGGGTTTGAAAAACATTTTAAGAATATTTATGAAGCGGCTGTTCAGTAGTTTTCATTTGTCTTTGTTCGATCTAAGATTAGAAACAAAGAGAAACTCTTTTAATGTCTACAAAAAAATCCTGCCTAATTACCGTTATATCATTTGCTAGTTTGTCTATGAAAATAATCTTGGTAGAGATTTGAAGTTCAATTTGCGCTTGATATTTAATTTGTCTCCTAAATTCCAAGTTCACCAAGAATTTAAATGCAAAGAAAATGCAAAGTATATTGCGCACATATATAGTATTTTGTTTGTTTTGTATCCTTGGTGAAATTACGATTTAAGCAGACAAATAATATTAGTACCCTAAATTATATACGTGCTTAGTGTGCTGCAATCTCATCGTTGAATGCTTCAAAGAGAAAGTGAATTTATTGTCCATGCGAGATGACAATCATTGAAGTTTTCCTACTAAAGACAATGCATTTCTTACTTCACCATTCGATCTCTGAACGCAGCCCGGAGGCGGCCACGATTCCGAATATTAAGATGATGGCCTTTAATAACGATTTGAATAAATTTAATGAGATCTCGAATAATTGTATGCTTGATTAAATTGAAGCTTGTACGTTTATTATGATTGCGCTTAAATATTACGCAAATCTCTTTATCTACGAAAACATTTCCTTAATAACTGCGTCGGAATGCGCTGGGAACAGAATGTCATGCTTGCATAAAGGCTTATAATACAGGAAATGTGACGCTACATGAAAATTAGCTCTGTCTTCTATGTTTATTAGTTGACAGAACTAATGTGTTCTGCCAACTAATAATAAAATAACAGAATTTAGTTCTGTGTTTTGAAAAATTCATTGCAAGCAGAAGCCTTCGTGCCATGTTTGTACCTGCACTTCACTCCTCCTCGGTAATGGGTGGCGCAACGCTTGCCTCGTGTGGTCAGCTTTCACTGGCCACAGCAGTGGCGTTTACAATGCAAACGCTTCAGTTTTCACTTGAAATTGTGAAAAGTTTGCAAAATTGGCTTTCTAAGGCGAAACACAGGCCTAGCTTGCAAACTTTCCTATTGCCGTGAAATATGCTTACTTTCTAGACCACCATCATCCATGCAATAGGGTTTAAAATGCGTGCAAGAAATTTTGTTAGCTCGTATCTTGAATATGATAGATTTTGGTACATTTACATTGCATTGAAAGAATAATGATTGCATTGGCTTTCTGAGAGCCTCAACTTTGTCGAACCGCATCAGAAAATACACGACTGGGAACATTTGAAACGTAGGGAGAGCGATTGAATTCTTCTTTATCAGAACCAGGGAATGTACTCGTAAATTCTGAAAATTGAATAGAATTAAACACACTGCATTAAACCTTCGGTCTCTTGCTGCATGAGCTGCTCCATCGAAGTGCTTTAGGCCACGAGGTGGCTCATAAAAGCCGAGATAAAATCCTAATGTTACAAAAACTTCTATCTCATGACAGTTCAGTATAATTGCACATTACAATGGCTACTAGCCTTCAATGAATAGAATCCTCAATACTTTCTTAAATCTGTTTCAAAAAAGCTGCGCAATGACTACTGGGTGGATTAGGTCAACTGATTGTTCAGCGTCAACTGGGTGGACTCGGCTTGTCACGCGGTACAAGCCGAGTATACTTTTATTGCTGTAACAGCTGCTACATTATCGTGAAACGTGTTTTTCTTTGTCTTAAATTTTTATTTTTTTCTTTTCTTTCCTTTCTTTTCTTCCTGGTTCAAGCAAAGCAACGTATGAAAATTACATTAAACAATTTTTATTATTAAACATCATCTTTATATCAGCTGCAAAGGAAAAATATAAGCTAAATTCGTAATAAGATCTATAAAACTGCTCAACTTATTTGTGATATTAAAATTCTTCTTCATGTCATCAAAGAACAAAAAAATCGTTAGTCCATTCATTATATTTTATTATGAAATAATACATATTATTCGTAAATTATTATTTTAAATATAGTTCTCCAAATGATTATTACAAATTGGTTAACTCAGAGTGCATGCAGCTGAAAGTTGAGCAGAAAGCGGCCATATTTATCAACAAGGCTAAAGCGCCGTACGTCATGGCGATGAGATATGATCCAGCTGTGCAGCAATGCATTGAAAGCTTTAGAGCTATTTCTGGACCTGAAGAAATCCTTAGGATTAATACCTTAAACTTTATGAAAATAATAATCCGTTATTTTCATGGAAACTTATATTGTTAGGGTTAATTAATACTAATACGCTCTATTTTCTTGTCTATGATTGGTGGATTTTGCTTGAAAGGCCGTCAATGATTGGCTGATGAACTTACGATCTCTTAACTTTTTTTGAAAGTATAGTGAACGTAAGTACTTACGCTTTATTTTCTTGTCTATGATTGGTGGATTTTGCTTGAAAGGCCGTCAATGATTGGCTGATGAACTTACGATCTCTTAACTTTTTTTGAAAGTATGATCCACCTGTGCAGCAATGCATTGAAAGCTATTTCTAGACCTAAATAAATCCTTAAGATTAATGCCTTAAACTTTATGAAAATAATAATCCGTTATTTTCATGGAAACTTATATTGTTAGGGTTAATTAATACTAAACTGAAAATTTTCCATTTTATATTCATTTGATATTTGGTTACAATATTTAAACATTGTTTTCTTCCACTACGATGAAAGTCTCTCTCCAACAACATTGTACTGTCTTTCAACATTGTACTGTCTTTAAATTTAGCAATATTTAAGTAAAGAATAAATAAAAAGTTCTTGTGCAGCAGTCTACCTAGAAAACACTTATTACTTATTCATCTCCATGTGCGGGCTAATGAGGCTCTTAGAAAGCTCTGTTGCTCCGACACAAACATCACGCGCCTAATAAACGACTCCATTATTTGACCGCGCGTTTTCAAAGAAGAATCAAATGATCAACACCGCATGCAGTATTAAATAAATTACCGTACATGAAAGCTCAGAAGTTCAAATGTTCAGGGCCATCATGCAAATTTTGTCACCTGACATAAGCTCAGCTTGGGGGAAATCGTCGGAAGTTACTAAGCCGAAACGAGCATTTAATCATATTTTTTGAAGACTTCATCAGCAAATTCTACTTGAATGCTTATAATATCTTGTGGTTGAAGAGCCCGCAATGCTGCGTTGATGTGCATCATACCCTGCAATTATCTTTCGATGAGTAATTATCTTCTACGCACCGTTACCTACACTTTCAAAAAAAGTTAAGAGATCGTAAGTTCGTCAGCCAATCATTGACGGCCTTTCAAGCAAAATCCACCAATCATAGACAAGAAAATAGAGCGTAAGTACTTACGTTCACTTAGCGGGTATTGAAAGTATAGACGCGTGTCGGTAATGTGATGAGTCGGGAGTTGTAAAACCATTACGAAGTTTTCATCGAGAGAAGGCGCGATTAGCTCAAATTTCCTTTCATGTATGAATCTAAAATTAACAAAGTATGCTGATAATTCAATGAATTTAGAAGCTGAAGTTGAGACAGAAGAATGTTTTATAAAGAATTTTTCTTTGATAACAATAGTCAATTTATTAACCGTAAGTCACAAAGCCAAAATGCACAGAGCAAAAAATTATTTAACACTTTGACCTCATTGTGCGCCATATGTGGTACACGCATTGAAATTACTGTATATCCTGAAAATATTATTTTCACTTACTGAATCACATTTCAGTCAAAACAAACATCTAGTACTAGAGAAGAATGATTGAAAATTACGATTCAAAATGTCGATTGATGTTAAATCACAACGATGATTGCACCTGGTCCGTTAGGTGGAATAAGTGGACTAAAAAAAGAATGTAAAATTCTTGGTAAATTACAAAAAATAGACCTATTTTCATACTCCCTGGCAGTCAAAGATGAAAAACGTGAAAAATTTTTTGTCTTTAATCCTTTTTTATAACGTCAGATTGCTCGGAATGCTACAAATTGAAGCTCGATAATCACTGCTGACGTATAGCTTCGCAAGAGTCACTCAGATTAAGCTGGTCTTTTCATATCCATTTCAATTTTATCATGGCCAAACCATCGTCTCTTCACGTTCACATTCTTTGGTTTATCAGCTTCAGTGAGCACATATGGGCTCTATAATTCCCTGAAACATCAGATCTCTTGCATGGAACCTGCCCGGGCTGGTTTGATATCCTCTTTAAATGAACCTTATGGCATCATTACTTTATTTGGGTTCGGGTTTTTTTGTAAAATATTGTACTGGTTTATCTAATTTGTTGACTATGGAGAACTGCGTGTTGACGTGATCCTAACAAAAATTCATTACTTGACCTCCATCTAATTCTGAATACATCTATGTCATGCCTAAACATAAATGAATATCTCTTTTATCATGGATGTACAATAACCTAATACTGAATAGATAGTCAAACATGGATGAAAACAACAACAAATTTGGTATTGCGTGATTGTGTGTGGATACGCATTCTGCAAATTGTGCAGAGTGAAAACCTTTTGTCTCCCAACGTCATGTATCACAATTGGCGAACAGTTTCCGTGGCCATGTACGGCGCACGATGTGCAGAATGATGGCAGTCATTCGTGTCCAAGCTTCTAGGCAAGCTGACGGAAAACAGGTTTGGACAATTAAGATGCAGGCGGACAAACAGACTAATCTCAGAGATGCCTTCAAAGTGTTAAACCATCGAAAATTGCATGCATCAAATCAAACTTTATTGTGTCTTTATTGTGTTAATGGATCCCGATGACAGGCGAAATTATTTAAATTTTCTTCGCTTCAACAACCCCAGAATACAAATAGAGCCGGTCACGCATTTAAATGACGTCTTTCTTGCGTATCATTAAAACGGTCGGAAAAAAATTTACCTTTCCATCGGATGTTGTAGCATCAGAAATGTTGTATTCTACCTGGCCTCCTCACTAATGTCAGTATTTTTTATTAACTCAAAGACACTTTATCTTGCTTATCTTGTAGTTAAGGTGCTTACATACCTCTTTAATTGGAGGTGGCTAAAGATCAAATTAATGATTCTAAACTGGTTGACAAACATGATAATATGTTTAAATCTGAATTTTCGGGTTTGACGTTCATAAAAAGCAACTTGTTGAAAACGTGCAAATGCTTTTGCCAATGCAATTGTTTAGTAAGCTATTTCTGAGGAATTGCACCTTTACAAATACATCAAAGATGTCAGGAGCTATTGTTCGGAAGTTAACGCTTATAAGCTACAACGATAATAAATCAGCTGATCTCGACTAACTACTTATTATCTGCTCAATAGCAATTGGAAAATCTTCGTGCGAAGCAAGAGTTTTCAAAGATATCGCTGAATTTTGTTCGTGTATATTTATTCTATTTTATGGACGAGCGGAGTTGTTTTTATGAGAGTTCAAATTCCTGAATTGGTTAATTCCAAGAGTTTTCTTGACTCTGTTGCTACTTTCGTGTTAAGTTGGAAGCTTCGGAGCTTTAGAACAACATCATAAAAAGAGTCACTGTGCACGTTGCAATTAGACCACGATTTCACAAGAACACAAATCTTTCAAATAGAACCACACAAAAAGCTTCTCTCTTTCACGCGAGTCAACAGTAAAAGTGAGAAGGTTGACCGCTGGGCAATTTAGCTCCGTGTCCAGGTCTTGAACACCTGCTTTGTTCACAGCCAAGTGAGTTTCTTGCGCGTAGTTCCAGGAGTAAAAAGTGTCGCAGCAAAATATGAAATGCTGTTGAAACTCATGAAACAAAATGCAATGAAATGCAGTTTAGATACACTATTCACTCATGAATTAATTATTACTGTTAATTTAAGTTTTTCTTCAATAGAGTATAGCGACAACTTACAGTAGGTTAAGGTTCATATTTTTCAATGTCATTTCCCCCACAAAATAAAGACAGGGTTGCAGGCGATTCCAGTAATTTCGGTTTCTGTTAATTGGTCGAGGGCTTGGAGCGGTGATTATGCCATGCAAAACTAGCTCCAAATAAGCTTATAGTTCTGAGTTGTTAAAGCTTACACGTGTGTAGGCCTCTGAAGGGTAATTCACGTCCGTCAAACTGACCGTAAACATCCCAAAATGGGCGTTAAGTGCAAAATTAGAAGCTTAAAACGAAAGGACTTCATTCTGCATTCGAAATAAGCGTAGAAATAAAAGGATTTAACAAGACCAAAGATTAACCGAAGCTGGTTTTTTGCCTGTAAACTTGGACACAGTAAATTCGAGCACGTTGCTACTCTGTAAATATTATTTCGAATGTAATTACGAAATAATATTCGAATAATATTCGAATATATTCGAGCAACTTTTATTTATTTATTTTTAATTTGATGCAAAACTTCTATTTAAAATTATTTATTGACACGCTTCACTTATTGATATTACAAAAAATCTATCATTGTTTTTCATCCGCGTATAAGTTATTTTTATTTTGCAGTACAATGCCTAAAAGTCATTGATTTTTTAACTTTTTCCAATATTTAATTACCTAATTTAAATCTAAATTTGCACCATTGTGTACATGTTCCTCCCTCGAGATTTTATTCAATCTATATCGTTTCTACAAAAATACAATATTTTCTCTCCTGATAAAGTATAATTCTGAATTTGGTTTGTTATGGCTGATTTTATATAACTTCGAGCATATATGATTAACCAGCTGTACTCCTCTCTTCATCAGCCGCGCTGCCATCCGGAGCTCTTATACTGCCTTCACTACTCACGCTGCTCAGCGACTCTTTTTTCAAGGATAACGCCTTATGTGTAGATAATACTGGAAAATAAAGACCAGAGGTCCAACAATATTTTTATTAGTTCATAACACTATTTGAAAAAAATATTGGAAAATAAAGATAACAGGAGCAAAACTATAATACATCAAGATTTATTATTAAAGCGCGGGATAAATTAAAAAAAAAATAATTGAAAATATTTCTAAATAGATTACAATTTTCGTTATATTATTAGATTTTTTATTATTTCAACGGATCGGACCATTTGTGAACTATCGATATGGGTGCATGGGAAGCTTATCTTCGCTTGACAATAATTTCACGGCTGACAACGATGTTGAGCCTATAAAGAAACTCTGACTCTCCAATATTGTCCTCTATCTGAGATAATGTAATGTGGGTGAAATTATTTTCTCAGTGCATGCCATGAAGTCAGGGTGTAAAATAACTTTAAAACAATTTAACATTGTTTAATTCGATTGTTTTTATTAGGAATAACGGGTGCTCCTACATCTGTTATGTTTAGAAGAAAAATTGAGCTCTGCGCATAGAGTTTGCCCATGGAACAAATGTAATTCTTATCGAAATATCTGTTTTAATTTTTCGTCGACTGTCAGTCACTGTATTAATTATTCTTGCACGCCATATTATTTACAATCAGTCAATCAAACTTAATGCTTGCAGTACCAACAACCACGTGCTTATATTTTGAGCCAAATAGTTCAATAACGATCGCTGGTTGCAACACTAACTCGACGCCACTTTGCTTTGCCCAAAACCTTCACCCTTTACTGCTATTAGCGCAAAATTTTTCTAGATGGGCAGTATTTTTCCGAGCTTTTGAAAGACTTTATGGCACTCGATCAGCCTTTTACTGCTATTAGCGCAAAAATTTTCTAGATGGGCAGTATTTTTCCAAGCATTTGAAAGACTTCATGGCACTCGATCAGCCTTTTACTGCTATTAGCGCAAAATTTTCCTAGATGGGCAGTATTTTTCCGAGCTTTTGAAAGACTTCATGGCACTCGATCAGCCGGGCGAACGGCGCGTGTCGCCCAGAGGTCATCATGCCAAATCGCGGAAGCGGAACGGATGACTGCCATCGTCAGCGACGTAACGGCTTCTGTACGGGGATTCATGTCGGCAGAGATTAAATGAAACTTACATTACAAGCTGCTTGAAATTTTTCTCGCATATGGGCATAATTAGAAACTCAATAGTTTTGAACTATGAAATCCGTAGGAATTGTTGAAGAATATAGATCGAGTGCCCTAGCACAGTCCAAGATAGTCTTGAAAAATGTGAGTGAGTCTAATTTGTTTTAGCAGCATCAGAGTTTTTGCACATGGACCGTACTATTTACCTACGTAACATCTAATACAATCAGTTTAGGATAGCACTTCTACAGCTACGCTATAGATGCCACCTTAGACGGCTCGCACCGACTATATATAGTAAAGTGACGCCTTATAGTTTTCGTAGCTTTTCAGGATTCGAACCCACGGCTCGTTGCACTCATCTGGGTGCGCTTGACCATATCAACCGTATGACCATATGACTATACGACCACTTCTTGTTCGTATCATGTAACTAATTTTTTTAATTTTCATTCTGAAATGTTGAAGTCTATTCAATTCTATCCAACACAATGCAGACGAGCCGCGATGTAATTCTTTTACGTGATTACTTATTATTGATCCAATTTCCGGCTGATATTCAATTTTGATGACACTTGCTTCCCATACAATTGCTATTTGTTCAGAGAAGCTTAAATTAATATCGAAGCAGAATAAATGGAAGCTTAATAAGGGAATAAGTAACACTAATCGTGACCTAAACTATACATGTGCACCTCATACAAGTTTGTGTCATGGAGACGCTGTGGCTGCGAACAAATCCGGCGCTCAGTTCAAACACATCGCTAATTCGAAACGTTGGTGTGAATACCTAGCTTTGATTTATATTTACGGTGTCGCTCATCAAGCAAGCAAACACACAATATTAGCAAACAAACACAGAAACAAACTTCTTCCTGAAATCTCATTTAAATTTGTCAAAATTTTTGTGTGTGATTGAGTGAGCGTTTGAAGTCTGTCACTTGATATAAATAGGGACAGAGAAAGCGCGTATTCACGATACCTTTCGTATCAGGATATTACCAGGTATTGTATTTTCAGTGATACCAGTAGAATCGCCAGACATAGACAAATTGAGGCTATAGATACACTATGTTGAAATGCTATATCTAGACTATGTTGAAATGCTAAAGTTAAATTGGTATATCTACTCAGGTAAGTAAAAATATGACCTAATTTCTAAAAAATCTAAGATGTGAGTTCTATGCTAAATGCGCGTTTCCTCTCTTTAACATCGCAAGATTAATTTCACAAGAATTAAGTGAATTTAGGACAATGAAGTTCGGCATGATCGGATTCTGGATAACGGGATTTTCAAAAACGAAATTCTCACATTACTGGGTTTGTCTATTCCGCGCAACCTATTGCCATATATCAGATTATAATGATGACTTGCATTAGGAACAAGCCACTTGACTTATTCATTCAACCGAGTCTCACGAGGACGCTTCCAATATTAGGCACAGCCGCCCACGCACCCTCGGTGTCGAAGGCGTAAACATGACCGTGCCTTCAAAGAAACTTCAATGAGCGACGTGCAATGAATTTTAAAATATAAATACGATTTAGAAGTCCATTGTACCATTGGTCTGCCCTTTATAGGGATCGCTGAGTACCGACCTCGAAGCGCAGCCAAATCATGCTTCTCTCAAGACTTGTCACTTGAGGCTGGTCTGTTGGTAGAAATCTATGTACAAGATCACGTAGCCTTGGGTCTCAGTTCAGCGAGGCAGCATTGATAAAATGATTAGTGTGTTTTAGGTAGATACAAATATTTGCATGATATTTAAGGTCACCTGAGCCTAATGAATTTGTTATGATGTGTCCGTAAGTTTTTTCAATTCTTCAAAATTAGTCTCCCATATTGCCTGTTAAACATACATATAGCTACCTTAGAATAACTGCTAAATGTTCCAGAATACGTGCAAGCATTTTCCCAACTAAATTAGCATTCTTTATGTACCTTAAAGCGAATGCATCGAATTACTGGCCAAAGTTAAGGCAAAGCCTTGAAGGCTGGAATGCCCTCAACGTCTCCACATACCGCGTGATGCAGAGGCCGGCATTCACCAACGGACAGCTGAACTGGATCGGTCTTTCAACCAAAATCCACCAATCATAGACAAGAAAATAGAGCGTAACTACTTACGTTCACTTAGCGAGTTTTGAAAGTATAGGCCCAGATCTCTGTCTTACGACCGTCATTACTTCTCATTACCGCAGCACTGCCTCCATTACCTTACCCCTCCTCGATGTCCCGGCCAGCGCTCCTGCGTTTATGGTAGTGCTAATTTATGTATAATTTTACCCTATAGTACTCGTGCCGAGAGAGAGAGCGCAATCGTGATTACTGACGATAAGGAAAGAGAGTCTAAATGTTATCATTTCTGTGGAATGGTTGGTTTCACTATGGATCAAGCTAGTCAATAAATACAATATATATATGATTGAATAAAAAATACGGTGTAATCATCATTTTCAGTCGTTAGCATACACTACGTTTGCAGTGACCAGCGTCTGTCGAGCGAGATCCTATCTTAATAAGTATTGTTTATTCGTCCATAAAAATACAATACCTAATCTTGGTACGAGACTCGAAAACGTTCATTATTTTGTACGGTTGCTTTAATAAAGTAGAGTGCTGTGCAGTTGCCATACTAATTCCCGTTTCAGGTTCTTCAGTACAAACCCATAGCCTGCAAGTCATCATCTCTACGCAGCCTAAGAATTAATCTTTGATGAACGAGTTCTCAGAGAATAAAAAAAATGCTGCTGAATGGTAAAGCGCCGCTATCGATGCAAGGTTTTATGCAAATTGCAGGCCCTTCTAGGAAGTCGGCTAGCTGCATCGTAAACAGGAGGCACGGTTAAAACATTCCATTAATTGCTACGAAATTTCAATATACCATATGACTTTGTTGATATTGAGGGTATAATGAATTCGTCGTGCTCTTGACCGTGCAGATATGTTCGAGGTCGCGAATAATCTTCTTGATTGTTAAGGTATTATTCGAGCGTTATCTCTTAAATTTATTATTGCAATGTTTGTGATGGGACTGCTACGCAGCTTTCAAGCTTGGCTGTCTCATTTAAAATATTTTTGTTAACCAAGAAACTATATGATGAAGTGAAAAAAGGTGCCCAGGGATGATTGTTCTAATTAAACTAAAACACTTATTGATTTCAACATATGTCTTTTAATTTTTTAATTGGTTTTTAGGCCAAAAGGCCTAATGATGATGCATTTAACATAACAACATACATAACATTCAACATAATGATGGCACATTCAACTTTTAAAATTTTCTCGGAGGAACAGGGATTGAAAATAAATTTATATTGATATATTAGATTCATTTTTGTCTGCTAATAACGACGTAGAAAAAACAATCAATCCAGTCCTATTCATACCAAACGTGAAATCAATTTAGCATTGGCCACACCTCATCCATCAGGAACACGAGAGCGGCTTAATGACACGAAGCATACGGGCGTCGTTTCCGCGTCCCTCTGACTCATGGCGCTCGCTGTAGAACTAACAGAAGACAATTTTTGTCATTATAAGTGTCGTCAGTTTATTTTCTAAATTTTATTTTTATTTATTTTTCATATTCATTTTTTTCATGTTCATTTATTTCAATATTGTAGCATGAAAAATAATTTAGTTGCTCCTGCATGAGCTGAAATGCCGAAAAAATTACATCGGAATTTACATTACAACTATCCTCCTCACATTTATAGTCTGGAAGTTCTCTCTTGTTCTCTAGAGAGCACCCTCTAGTTCCCTACATATGATAAAATTAAATAAAGTACTAGGTGTACAATTAATAAAATATTCATTAAATAATGGTCTCATATTGTTGCTCACACGCAGGGTGTGAAAATCATGATTTGAGCTCATTCTTTTACTCCTTAAAAACGATAAACCCAGCAGAGAGTAAAGGTTAAATATATCGGCACGATCATAATAATCGACCTCTAAATATAGTTTAGTCAACAAAAAACCTCCATGATACGTTAATTATCAACGAAAATCAATCAAAACTGTGTTATGAAGCACGAAAATAATCAATTAAAAAATATGCGCGTATTATAAAAACCTATAAGTGTTCATTAATTAATTAATGCAGATCGATCGGTCCGACTCATTAAGGAGGAAATTAAATCCATTTCATTATTCATCAAAGATAACACAACTTTATCAAACAAACCTAAGAAAAAAATAAAATATAAAAGTATAGGAGTGTAGGAGTATAATAGGCGCAGAGAAAGTCTCTAATGAATATTCAAGGGCAACTAACCTGTTGAACCGGAGAATTACTTTAGAAACTTAATAAAAATAAATCGCCGTTCTGTGCATGTTGTACAATGCAATGGAAGAAAATGATGTGACGTCATCTGAATTTTTTTATTTCCGAGGAATCGTGAATTCCTTCTATAAGTTTGAAGCGATGATACGTTTTCGCGGAGCAAAAGTGGTAGCGTTACAAAAATATAACAGGATCTTAATTAAAGATGAAATTGTGCTGGTGCATTTATTGTATTGAAATAAAGTTGCAGCGTACATAGCAAATAAGGAATGGTTGGCTTTTTAAAGGAAAATATAAACTATCCTCCTTTTAATATTGATGCTTAATCTCCTTGTATTCTAAATTTCAATATAAATTTTGCAGGTTAAAATTTAACGTTCATATACAATAATTACTTAAAGCGTACAATGGGACATCAACCAGACTTCGGTCAAAATTCCGCGTCCCGTGTTAACACTACGTGAAGGCCATTGCTAGCAGGATGTTTCCGCATAAACTTCTTGTCATGACAACCCATACATGAGGTCATGAGATTTCAATGAGGCAAATACAAGACAATTACTTAATCGTGTGCATACCGCCGCTATTCCCACTAATACAGGGTTGATATTTACCAATGAGCTTATTTTGATGTTCACTTATTTTAATTTTATATTACTAATAATTTCTGGGGCACAAATTAGATTCCGTTCAGAGGCTACGAAAATTATCTTGACAGTCGACAGGACAGCACGTAAGAGCTTATAAAATATAAATATACTGAAATATTGAGGTCCTGTAAAACCGGGCGCATTATTTGCAAACCGTTCATTCCCTATTATTAATCGACGTGCACACGTGTACGTGCCTAACGCTCAGCTAGCATCATGAGATCTCTGTTCACCATAACAACCTTTATTCCTATATGGCTTGATGAAGAAGTATGAATGATCCTCGTCTCCGAGTTCCGCGTACTGATCTCAGTTGTTGTGGTCATTAAGGCTCCAGACTCATCCAAAGACAAGTTGCGACGACTATGAGGACGGTTCACGTTATACGGCAAGTATTGTGACGATTTTTGTTCATGATAGTAAACAGACACGTATTTATTTTCAATTAAATTTTAAATTTTCGAACCAAATTAAATATTTAATATCGTATTCAGACGCACAATTTTGAATTAGTTTAGAATTCCAATATCCACATTGATATTATAAAACCTGCTTCTCTTTTGAATAAATATAGGAGGAGAATGTGTGTGTTTCTAGCTTCACACCACCATGCATCTGATACCAGTTTTACAATAAAAGATAAATCGCAATATTTCCTGTCAGAATGCTTAGATCCATAAGTCCTTTGCACGAAGTCATCAGTATTTTGCGACTCCAAAAGACCACAATCCCAAATTTTTTTAGGATTTGCCTATTTGGACATTCCCTTAGTCATGATAGAGCCTGCATGGGATGCTGTAATACTGATATTGATGAATCATTCAATCGACCCTACTGAGGCGCTCCTAAGCTGTTCTTTGCTCTGCTTTCCGAGGTATACATGGTTTCCCTATTAACTGTATTTTAAAGTGCACACACAAAAGTGCATTTGCATCGTGCATGTCTGCATTTCAGGCACTTAGTGAAAAAAACATCAACTGCTATCAAGAGCTGAAGTCCAGACATTCAAGAGTCAATCGTCTTACCGTCCGTAATCAATGCCACCCGAGTGGCACGATACCATCGAAGGACAGCTGTTATTGATGATTTTTTTGCTAAAACATCAGAGTAAGAGAAGAGCTTCGTGATATGGTAAGCAGATGAAGATAACAATTGGGCTTTTGCGTGACTGCACCAGACGCTAATGAGAGACCAGAAAATAGATAAAACGTATTTGAAATGTTTAAACATTGGAAAATACAGATGTAGCACAGATTTTTGTTTGAAGACGATTTGGCGATTTTTAAAAATGCAAAATCTCAATTTTCCTGACAGGTAGAAACTTTTTACAAGCATTTTGGCCAATTGTTTTGTTCAAAAATTGAAGCGCAATTCTGAATTGAATTTAAAATTCAAATGCCCGTTTTTATATCTCGGAACGAAAGAGTGTATCATTATCATAAGGCGGCGCATCAGCGTGACAGTGGACTAAGAAGTCCTAAACTCATAAGGTCAAGTGTAATTGCAGGAATATGAGGAAGGTTACATGGTCACTGCAGAATCGATCATTTCAACATGATACATAAAATCAAAATTAATTTTGATGGCACCAAATTCGTTTTTGTCACACCAAAGCCTTCTCATCATTAGAAGCTGACAATTGGCCAAACGGCCCACGGCAATATCTTCCGCATGAATGTCTTTTTATTTAAATTTTGATAAGTAAAAAACAGTGCAGACTCATTTTCTGACAGTGAACTCCCTGTGTACCAAATGAAATCCCTGGCTGCTGAGGATGTTTAGGAATAATGAGTGCAGCTGTGTCGCAAACTCATCCTGATATACAGTGTATCCTGATCCTGATAGTCTATCATTATAGGATATTACAGTCTATCTTATATATATTATATATTTAATATAATATATTATAGGATATTACAGTCTATCTTGCACACCATGAAGCATAAAATGTCTTACTTAACGGCATTACTGTGTTAAATATTTAATTTACGAGTTACATCAATAACCTACCATCACTAGCTATCAACAAAGTGGTCGAACCTAGAACATTAATTGCGATTTCTATATCTATCTCCACATTATCTGCAGCTTCAGTTTGTAAGCATTACTCGACATGCTTTGAATATACCGTTAAGTTCAAATGTTGTTTTCTAGTGCAATAAATAAGCTCGTTAATTAGCCATTGATCTTAAAGTTATTTTACATATTTTTTATGAGAAAAAACACCATTGCAAATTTATGATCGAAGCAATCAATTTATTCAGCATTTAAACTTGTAGTAAGTTCAAAAACAGCAACTTCAAATAAACATTATCATATTTACAAAGTAAGGATTGTGGCGCAAGTTAAAAAATCGTTGTAAAATACGGTCACAAACACCTAACTAAGTTCCTGGTGGTCATTACCAATTTTTGGCTTGCTCTATGCCCCTTATCCTCATTTTGCTGTTTCCAAATCACATCAAAAGCCGCCGACAGAAGTGTGGACTCATCAATTCCTAAACCTTATTAAGCGGAGTTATTTTGGCTTATAACTAAAAATATTTAGTGTATGGAATAATTTATTTCGAACAACCCACAACGTACGCTGATCGCAAGAATAGTTAAGTTAATAAGTGAACATATGTGAGAGTTATTTTGGCTTATAACTAAATATAATTAGTGCCTGGAATAATTTATTTCGAACAACCCACAACGTACGCTGATCACAAGAATAGTTAAGTTAATAAATGAACACATGTGACTTCGTTATTTTATTCAAAGTGTTACGGTAGAAAGCATCAAGTAAGTGCCGTATGCTTAGAGCCGTAATGGCTTGAGACCGCCTGCTTGACATGCCGGCGCCGTAGCTATAGTCTGTTAATCTGGGTAAGTAAGGATGACACAGACCGCATCTTCTGTTAGAGGTCAACGCTGCATCGAATGAACTCGTCCAAATGGTTAATTAATGAAATGAGACGCTCCTCGAATTACTAATTGTATGGTATACGACGTATGTTGTTCGTTTTGGTGTATTTATAACTCGGAAAATGCGGCCAGAATCATGAGTAGCTCTCGCAGCATTAGAACCATAAAATTAGAAGTTATTTTCTCATTAAGGCCCGTGAACCGGAATACTCAACGAAAACAGTTCTCCATCAGGTTTTACTGACAGGTTAAATTATGGAAGTGAACAATAAAAATATAATTTCATTAATGGAAAAACAAGTTACGGTTAAACTAATCATTATTAACTACCATTAAAATCGTGAAACACAACTTTTATATTTACTTATATATACATAACAGTATATCGATTAGAATAAAGAATAAAGGAGAGACATACATCATCAAAAAGCTCCTCTTTATAATATCAATTTCATTATTGAATGCTGCGTAATTTGCGAGCTCAATTGGCACAGTTTCACGTGTACGCACTTGCATATCCCAAAGCTGCAGTTATAAATTAATGCATTTAAGAAGTTGGTCGTCTAATTTGTTCCTGTCAGGCTGGTTATCCAACGTAAGAGGTGTCTGGTGTTGAACATAAAGCTTGTCTCGAGAATTATCCAAGCGACGTGAGGCGTTAAGCAAAACAGGTTCCCGGGGAGCTGCCGCGATTCATTGAGACCGCGTCAGCATGTTCGCTGCATCCACCGTAATGGGGCTCTGTTGCACCTGCTGTTACTGCACTTTTGGGTCCTGATACAATTGCTGCTTCATGTAGCTGATGCTACTGCTCCTGAAACTACATGCCAACAAGCATTTCAATAGCATTCACATGCTTCACAAGTTCATGAGATTACAACTATGCTGATGTGCTGCAAGCGTAAGTTACGTCGCTGCTAGAACTCTGGTCGCGGCATTTTTTTATGCAGCCACTCCTAGTTGGAGCTCGTGCGCAGATCTCAACTTAGCCTTGAAGTTCCTCTCGCGATTGCACCTAAAAATGTAGCCTTGAGTGTTCAAAGTTATCGTTCAGAACCCCTCCGGCTTGCGGTGATGAATGACTGGCTGCCATTTGGTGGAGGTAAAAAATCTTCTCAATGAATTAAGATTAATTTCGCACATCGTAGGCTGGTGTGGTTCCGTACTCAAGTCTCGGCAATTTACTTTACACGTTATTGTTAACCAGCAATAGCCGTTAACAGCTAGACGGATAATGATTTCATAAGAATGACCATTGCAGCGAATTTGATTGATAAAGTTGATACAATTGATACAATCACAGTGAATTACTAATCTTCCTATCATTGGGCATTAATACGTTATTGTTAACCAGAAATAGCCGTTAACAGCTAGAAGGATAATGATTTCATATGAATGACCATTGCAGCGAATTTGATTGATACAGTTGATACAATTGATACAATCACAGTGAATTACTAATCTTACTATCATTGGGCATTAGTAAGGAAGTAACTCTTTCCATATTTGGGACTATAGTCAATAATTTTTCTGCTTACTCTTACTCAAATAGACAGCAAGAATTTAACCTCACGCACAGGCCCGAATAATTCCGGCAGTTTACTTGGTTGGTACCCCAAAGAACTAACGGATCTTGACGCCATAGTGAAATTCAGTTATTGGCGTGATTTTTATTAATTGAAACACTGAACATAGGCATTTAAAATGAGCTGAAAATGGGAGCAAAAAGTTGTAATAGTCTGTTAATTATGGAAATTTTTGAGAATTTTTTTGTGCCTCTCGATAAGTAGTTCGGCGGAGTTTTGATTTCTATCCTCAATGTTGTGAGGCAGATTGCAACAAATTATTTCATTGGGATTGACTCAAAATATGCCCAGCAGGGTAATTTTGATGGAGTTTTGACTTGTATTGCATATCACTAGCACTAACATTTCCTCAACAATTCTGAGTGCAATTCAAATTTTTACTGCAAGTTAATGAGGATTTACACACCCACTGTAATACAAAGTCGGGACCTTACACACAAGTCTCACTACCGTCGCCCGCAAATGTCACATTGTGAGAGGTGCAGCGTCATCATGAACACCATCAGAATATGCCCTTAATAAACTCACCTCGATTGAAATATGTCTTGACGACAAGCTTTTCAATTAAGAGTGAACGCCACATAAGGAAACGCGCGGCGGGGTGTGCGGTGACTCGAGGCCCTCAACGAAGTTTCCTACGATACTTAAGCGCCAATGTAAATTGGCTCCTTCGCATCGCTGGATCAAAATTTTTATGACATAAGAACGCGACATTGAAGACCACAAAGTGGAGAAATTTTAATCACGCTACCTTGCGGCGTTTGTAACTTCAGCAGCGTAAATCCGATGTCAGAAACGATGGTCTTATCCGGAATTTAAACTTTTTGTAAGCGTTAAAATTCTAACTTTTAATGTATTTGCACCGCGGCCGGTTGTGTGTGTTATTAATAATAATATCCCATCATTTTTGAAGATTTATTGAATATTAATGCAAGTCACGACAAATAATCAACAAGCTGCAAATTAACAACTGTCTGTCAAATAATGAACAGTTTGAGAAAATTGAATGTTAATTATACGATAACATCTATTCACCGTTAAATACGCCTGCATTTTTATCTGAATAAATTATATCAGACTAATTTTAATAACTTGTCGAAAAATGCCAACAGATGGTTCTCTTGGAGCGTGAAGGCTCAAGCCTAAGTTTGTAGGAGCATCAAGTTTCGTCAGCTCCTGAACGGGGGCCATACTTTCAAAACTCGCTAAGTGAACGTAAGTACTTACGCTCTATTTCCTCTTCTATGATTGGTGGATTTTGCTTGAAAGGCCATCAATGATTGGCTGATGAACTTACGATCTCTTAACTTTTTTGAAAGTATGGGCCCCGAACTGTAACCACTGGGNGTGACAGGCCGCGTGTGTGGCGTGAGTGGCATTTGTGGCATACCGCGCGCTGCCTTAGCTACTGAACCAGGCCAAGGCGTAGACTTGCAGCACTTCGACGAATTCATTGAAATCTAATTTAATACTTAGCTTGCAAACTCGCCGTGGGAAATTATGAATGTTTGATAAATTCGAAGAAAACATTATGCAAGGATAATTTGAGTTTGAGATGCATAAATTGAATAAAAGAGTTGAACACAAATACTATTATTATTATAAACCGATTTGCATGTCAAGTCAGTCGGAGAACTAAAGTCAAATGTCAATGTGAGAACTTGTCGCTTATTTGAAAAGGTTGATTAAATCAGAATCAGGAGTGACTGAAACTTAATGAACAACATATTAGTGGAGGTACAAAGCTGCCCCCATTCATTGCATGCCTTTGCTGACTATAAGGATGATAGTTGACTATATGTTGAGACTGATGATAGTTGAGACTATAAATGATGATAGTTGATATGTAACTCCCAGAAATTCGCCCGTTTATCCTTAATGATGCTGAAACAATTGTGGGGATAAATGACCTTAATAATGAAAAATTGACTTACACAAGCTTTGATGATGCAATGCTGAAAAATTTTTAGACATTATTCCGAAATTTAAAAAAAAATTCTACTTAATTCGAAACGAGCTCAAGCCATGTAATATGCTATCAACTGCAAAAAGATTTCGCTGTATTAGAGTTGTGGCCGTTGCAATTACAGTTGATGTTTTTTACAAATGAAAATCGTGGCAAACATTGCAAAACAGGCGTAACAGTCAAGAATATTGCTGCGAAAATGGCAAGTGATAGGAATTAAAACGAATTTAATTCGCTAATTGTGAAGGCAAACGTAAAATTAGATTCGTGGACATGTGAAACTTTTTAACCCGTTCCTGAAAACTTTATGTATAAACAGGAGTCACTATACAAAATCAAAGGGATTTCGTCATAAGGTAAAAACAATATAGTAAATTATGTGCACTGATATGTCCACTTGGGACCAGCTAATTGGCCTCATGAATGTTATCAATGTTGCCTCGGGTTTTTCGTCAGCTATGCAGGCAGTTGTGTTGCTTCATTCTCAGGTCCCAAGCGCAGCACCTGCTGCTTAATTGTACTTATTTATTTATCAGCCATTCACTGTTAACTTTATAAAATCCTTGTTATATTACGTATGAGTTTCTTGCTGACTAACGCTAACTCTCTGCGATGAGAAAAAAAGACAGATGTATAAAAAATAAATTTTGTTTACTGACTTCTATGTTAACTCCAAAATTTAAGTGGCTGCGAAGGTTTTCAGTTGCAGCTCAAATGAGTTCCTACTTTAAAAATATGTAGGATTCAAACAATTGCCAATGGTGGAAGATCTGAATATTACAAGCCTCAACGGTTTTACCCGTTCATATGAACGTTGCGCATCATAACTGTTATATGTGCACTTCTTCGTAAATGAAGAACCTTCACAGCGAAACAAAAATTCGCGCAAATAATAACTTCGAAGTTTGTTTCCAAAAGCGATCAGGATAAGCAAACAAATGTCAATAATAAATCAAATGGAAATTACTTGTTCAACCATGTTCAAGTTTTGGTTTTTCTACAGTTGCCAAACACAAATTTTTTCTCACGTTTCCGGGTTTAATTGTGAAAAGAACTTTTACGGAAGACTGAAATCTTGCATTTTGAGAGCAAGATTTCATATTTAAATAATTCTATATATTTTAATTACATAAATTTTAAATACTTTTAAACAGATTTATATACTTTTTCATGCATTAACATCCAATAAGAATTTCGCTGCTTAATCCTCCGTGTCAAATTTAAAAATCACAATCTTGCTCACTGAAGATTGGGATTTTACCAGATAATAAATTAAGCGCTAGAGTAAAGACTTGAATGCGGTGAGTTAAGCCATATTGACGACAACAGCAAGAGATTTAAAATGTCTAATTTTATACTACTGACTATTCGCCCAGCTCTTCTGAACGTATATATAAGCCAGCAACATTAGTACACAGCATCGACTATACGGACTCGACGTAAGGTGCACATCGAGCTGATCGTAAACAGAGCAGGGATGTCTTTTAAGGGCAAGGTATTAGTAATACGGCATCTTGAGCCCCGTGTCCATGTCATTCCAATATGAGACTTTCATAGTCGCGCTTATTTTGTCCAAAACCGCCAAAGGAAACACAAACCAATCCTCATTGAAACCCACTAGAATATTGAACAAGTATTTCGAAGCATTCTAAATAAAACTTAATTACCTTTTGTAGGATCTATCGTCAACCATTTTTAAGCAAAACTAATTAAATTATGCAGCATCTAACGGAAATCATTACACGAGATAAATGTGATGAAAATCTTTGTCCTACATAAGACCGCAAGTCTGATCGCATCACCAGGGCCATACTTTCAAAACTCGCTAAGTGAACGTAAGTACTTACGCTCTATTTTCTTGTCTATGATTGGTGGATGTTGCTTGAAAGGCCGTCAATGATTGGCTGATGAACTTACGATCTCTTAACTTTTTTTAACCAGGTTCAGCAAGCCTGGTTCTTAACCAGGTTCAGCAAAGCGTGTTCGGTATAATGTAAGGCGACGTGAGCGTGGGGACTGTGTTAGCACGTCGCCAAAACTTAGCGCGCCGGGCCGTCTTTGTGGCCGCCGTGTTTGGTCTAACATGGACATAAATCTTCGTCCCGGTCGAGGATAAACGATAAAAATTGAGATGTCCTACTTCGTAACCAAGATGAACGGCCGCGGCCTCCGGGACAATGAATAATTCATTTACTAGACTTCCGAACTCAAATATACTTAATGGAAATTCTGTTGTCAATGCTACGTGCGGCTAACGTGAAGCCAGATTATTTTGCAGGAAAATCGCTTAATAGTTTGTCGTATTTTTTAGAATATTAGCAGATAGAATGTATACATAAAAAGCTAAAAATCCATTTTCAAATTCAGATTTTCAAATTTCAGATGCCCCAATCCAAATCTCATGCTTATTTGCCACACAATTTTTTTCGTACTGTGTTTTCCATTACTGTACCCCAAGCTCACTTGTGTACAAATTTTTTTAGAACGGTGATAAAAATGTGCCCAAAAATTCCACTCATTCACTTCAAACATTTTCATTTAAGTCAAACGGGGCCGCAAACGAAAGTCATCACTTCTTATGGCTGTTTATTCAAGCCACACTTTCAAGAGTTGAAAACTACTAATGCACTCGGAAGACACCACAAGATAAAACATCAAGTTTTGCAAGCGTCTTTCAAGTCGTAAAATCGTGCGCTATCTGTCTGGCTAAGAACATTTTTCCGTCCGAAGGTGCCGGTATCAGATGGGGATTTTTTCTGCCTATTCACAGCTTGAAGCAAACTTGTAAAATGTCAACTACGAAGGAGCGAGTGTTGAAACGCACGTCTATTTTAGATTCTTTCAGATAAAGACGTTATGTCTTTTCAGCGGTTATTGTATGCAAATTTTAGGGGACATGAGCCCTGTGACCTGTGTTTGCAATGCACGTTCCTCGCCACATTCGAAAAAAAGAAACTAGAGACTAAAGTTCAATATTTGAATGCTCCTGATCAACGATGTCCATACCTGGAAAAGGTACTTTACAACTCGAGAACAACACACGGAAGGTGAAGTGAAGTCTTGAACCGCAGAATAGAGAAGTAATGTTCACTCCTGTTGTGCTTAAAATACGCTAGACTTTTAACACCCAGAAAGTAAGAGGACCGTACACAAAAAGTAAAAGTAGACTCGGCATAATCATCCTGGAAGTAAAAGGACTTCGGCGCAACGTAAGGTTAGTTGGTCACTCTAACTAAGATCCTGATAAATGACTCTGTTGTTGACCTCAGCTCGAATCTCTCCTTCTGGTACCTTCCGGAAAAATTGAACGGTCAAGGATTTAAGAGCATCAATTAATTCACTTCAATATACCGGTGACGGTGCCAGCTATTGAAATGATTTTTAATGATTATTATAGATAAAATAGAGATCGCGACTCGAAAATATTCTTTACAGCTTAAAAATTCAGTTCAATAAGCATAATTTAATGGGAACAACTAAATAAATTGAACGGTTTGAGGTAATTGACGATCGTTTGATGTAATTTATTGCCGTACACAGGAACGGCAATAAATAATTGAGAATAATAATTGTCTCTCTCACGTAATTTGTGAGAGAGATAGAAAGCATGTACGCGTTGAAATAAATATATTTGCGGGTAATTCGGTAATAAAGTAGTAGATATAATTCACTTAAATTAAATAAGGAAAAAAATTGTTGTGCGGTTTATTAAGTTTTTGCAAGCATACGCTGTGGCCTATTCAGCCAGTTTACCCTTGAAAGACAATAAAAAAACGTTTAGACTGGATTATAATTTTAAATAATGGTTTTAAAATCATTGACAGTTTGTGCAATTTAACAAGCGCCATTGCGTAGCTGTAGTAAGAGATCCAAGGGATTTAACTCCGAGCATTTTTCTAAGATCTTCGTTGTGGAGTCCCTATGCCAAAAGTTCTTAATGATCACGCCGCTTGTCACAAAGCAAAGTGATATGCCAGGCAAATCACTAAGCATTTAACTCCTAAATCGCTAATCTTTATGCCATACCTCTGGCATATTAAGCGAGTGCTTAGCCACAGAGCGCGTTAGGCTAGCACAATCGCAAGCAAATCCATTGGTGCTCCTGCTGCCTGGGATCTCAGTATTTGTACATGTTAGTGAAGAATATAGGTAAGTATATTTATACAATATTTATATATTTAGGTAAGTATATTTATACAATGTCAAGATTTTAGCAGGCAGACGGTAGCCCCTGACAGACAGATGGTCGGTCGTTGATAGTTAAGCTTTTGTTCCTAACTATGCAACGTAAACAAACCCAGCATTATCTTAAAGTAAAAGCTCAAGACTTCAATTTAAATAAACTGTGTTTTGAGAATTGACGAATATTATAGTATTTGATTCAAGCATTTTATACACGCACATGCACGTATAATTTATTAGTGTAGTTAGGCAGAAGTTCTTCATTTATACATGTTTGATTGAATACTTTATTGTATTCAATCAAATTGTATTGTATACTTTATTGTATATTTTTGTTCGAATGGGCCTTGAGATCAGTAGGAAAAAGATGTAAAATTATTTTTCAGGCTTCACAGAGTTTCGAATTTAAAATTTATTCATTTAATTGCGCCGAATTTTCACGATCGTTTGGCAGCTTAATTCTTTTAAAATGTTAACAGTTAAGATATTTTGACACATATTTGTCTATTTATATTGTATTCTCTGCAGTGTAAATTCGTTCGTCCCACGAATAACACTTGTAGTGATAATGGAGTATATAATATAACTATATATAATGTATATAATGGAGTGTATCACTTCAAGAATAATTCTTGAAGTGATAATGGAGTTGTCTCCAAAACGTTTCAATTTATATATAGTGAAATTTATTGAGAAACGTTTACTTCCTAGCACTCGCCCCTCATTACAATTTCTAGATCTTTTTCGTTAAATTTTTGACTTCTTCTTCATCATTAAGGAGGGAAAATAATGGGAGCTCATGCGAATTATAAATGCTAATAAATAAAGTACGTTTTCAAATATTTCAAGGAATATCTTTATATACTGACGTTTAAGAATTAACCAATGACACTTTTATACAGAAACAATAAGGTAAAGTGACTTTTAGCGTTCAAATTAATTACTAATTCTATGATTACTTCCAAACTTCTATAAATAGTGTCGTCACAACCATCTGAGAGTTGTGCTAAAATAAACTAAAATATAATAGCACAGCTCGATAGTTAAAATTTTATTCATCCTGGCAATAAAAACTCAGTATTGTACGCATGCATAATAAACAAGTGAATGTCAGCTCTTAATTGCAAGGTAATTCTTGGTAATATGTTTTAATTATTTAAACATATTATTTTTAATTTAAACTATTTAAACTGCACTTTGTTTTAAGTTTCATTCGTGCAATTAGCTAACACTCCCCTTCACAGCTGGGGTCTATGTCTGGCGGAGGGTGATCGAAGTTATGTTTCGTGGTGTCCATAGATGCAAGCTCCGTATGCATGTATGCATATTAAATAAAACTGTTCCAAATTTTTAATCTTGTTGAATATTCGAAATCATTCGAAATTTTTTGCTGGCTAAATGAATTTTCCAACTGAAGGAACATCCTTCACGAGTACATTGACTAATTTCAGCGCGTGGATCAAAACTTTATTAACGTACGCTGTAGAGTCTAGGCAAAATCTATTGAGCAAAAAATTTTCGTATTGCAAGTTTATGCGTATTTTTTTTTATGCGTTCGTATTGCAAGTTTATGCGATTTCTTCAAAATCCTGTATGGAAATTTAAAATGAAGAGCATAAATTCTAATTCCAATTTGTCACATATATCCTTCTTTTGATTCTAATCATGGTGTATATTACGATAAGTTCGTATCTTATGGATGATATTAAGCTCCAAAACTTGGTGAGGCATTAAACTCACTTCATAACTGATTAATTCAGTTCTTGTTTAACTCTACATCACGTTAACTGTGCAAGATTTACATGGTGGCGTGCATAGAAGTGGATCATTACTTATGCAGCATCGAGGTTTCCATAGGAATCAATTCAGTCCACCCTCTACCTTGTGTTTATAGGAGCGGGACCACCGCTAGTCTTCATAGAACGTTTATCATAAGACCAAATACGCCTTAAAATTTATTCACTCTAAAGGAACACATGACCGAATTGCGTGACCATCTCAGGATGCTTGGTCTTTCTTTGAGACCGAAGCTAATAAATAAATGGACACGCCCAAACTAATACAAAATATACCTACAGAATTATTTATGTGAGTTACTTTAACATTCGAAACATTTGGTACCGCAAACAGAAATGTTTAGTTTCTTAGTAATTTAGATAAATCCCGAATAAATCATGGTTCAATTCAGAATTAAATTTCAGTTTTGAAACTTTGTGGTTTGCGGTAACATTTTTCTCGAGTTCTGTATTTTTCCACGCAAAATTACGGAATTACGCAAGCATATACAGCGGGTTATCTAATGTAAATCTCTAACAAATTCGATTCGTTTTATGGAAGAACCTCGTAATTAATGAGATCTGAACCAAATGCCCTGTAATCAAATGTAAATTATGAACTTACGATAAGCATCAATCTTTTGAACTTAATTACTATCGTACTATCTCTTACTATCTCTATTACTATCGTACTATCTCTTACTATCTCTATTACTATCGTACTATCTATTATTACTATCGTACTGCTCATGACGATATGATTCTTCCGAGTTCCAGCAAAGGGCGTGTGGTGATCTTCTACAAAAGAACTGCACTTATTACTTCGTGAGTATATGTTCTGTCGTGAGCTGTTCGAGGTCTTTGTCATTAACTGAGGGTATCGCGAATATACCTTGATGGTTATCTTCAGTCCTGAGTATTGGCTCCAGGAATCTTGTAAGTTTAACTGTCTTAATCTGCAATATGGTTAAATACATAATACAGCTCGTTTTTACACCGACTGAATACATGAAATAACGAAAGATTGCTTTATTATTTATTTATCTTCTACCAACCGAATAATATGAATTATAAGAAATATTTATTTCTATATTTTCTGCATGTACAGAATATTTACAATATTTACACGCTTATGGCCATTAAATTTTCCAGGTTAATAATACAGTCCTTGTGCAAATAATTGGCAACGTTTTCTACCCGACATTTAGGTCGGTGCGATACCTCTGGCATTTCTTGATGCTGGTATGAGAGAGCTCATGAATGGGAGTGAGGATATACGGCCAAAGAAAATATTATGACTGAGTAGTCAGGGTCAATGGAGGGAACAGTACGGGGCTCGCGTCTTCCGTGTGACTCGGCCGTCGTGAATGTCAAGTGATCTTAAAAAGACCTTGAAATGCTTGGCGATTGTGGAGCAACTTTGTTAGGTATATTACCTAGCTATTTAACTGCACTTTGTTTTTTAGTTTCATTCGTGCAATTAGCATCTATCATATTGCACTCAGAGCCATTAAAACAACCTTCGTTCTTAAATTTCTGATACTTGCAGGTTGAATCTGATGCCTTGCAGTATTCAATTATTGCCCTCTATTCACGTTATCTAATTTTTATTTACTTACAATGATCGTTTTACATCCGAAACCCATACATCGATTAATTGTTATAACACGTATCTACGCACACGATTTCTTTGTCATTACTGGACTGCACGCAGCATTTCCTCACCTCTTCCATTTTAATGTCCTTGAAATGAATTTCCCAGCTTATTTCCATTGTTTATAGCACGTTACGATCAGCAATGCACTCCAATTATAGAATAATGAGATTACCGCTCTGCCGGTACAAGTTCACTTCACGTACCGCCCTTGTATTTAACGCTTGGAATATGCAGACCAGTTCCCAGGACAAAGGAACAGACAGCTCGTTGTTAGAGGGCGGCATTGGTTGTTGTTCTTGTGTGTCGGTGCATGTTGTTATAGCCTTGGTCTGTCGAATTAGGATCGTCTACTGAATGCCAGTCAATTCTTAAAGTTTCATGGCAACTCGTAATTGAAACGAGAACAATGTGTAATCAAGCAAAGAAAAGTTTAAAAGCGACCCTAAATATGATTATCACGCACGATTAACAAGCTGCTGAAAATAATGAGCCTTTATTTATAATATTAATCGCAATTTGAGTTATCAATTATATAACGCAGTATATAGCTCAATTAACAGCATTAATGAAACTTTGCAGATAAATCAACACCATTTTACTGTCACTAACGTTAAATATTGAAAATATTATTGTGCTTCGTCCAGTTGATTCAGTCCCTCTTGGCCTCATTCACTGACGGTTTATTAATTTAAAACGTAATTTGGCCATCCAGGTGGTGTTATGAATTCAGCGGGCAAACAAAAATGTAGAGAATAACCTATCATGAATTCAATTTGTTTTAACTATCAATCCATTTCTTCGGACATTTCATTTGCAGAGATTAAGTCATATGGGCAATTTTAAAGGGTACGTCTATATACAATTATACATACCTACAGAGGAATATGGATGGCAAATCATAAAATACAAATGACAAAATATATTAACAGATGAAGAAAGATGCCACATGAAGTACCCTATAGGCACCAAAACATCAGAAAAATAGAAATGTTTATTCAAAAATACGCAGGTATATAGAGAGGAAAAAAATATAACTCAGTACTCACTGCATTGAGTGACAGAGCGCATTTTCTCGTCGACTGGTGGTGTGAATCAATTCAGCGGACAAACAAATATGTAGAGAATAACCTATCATGAATTCAATTTGTTTTAACTATCAATCCATTTCTTCGGACACGGTACGTCTACCTACAGAGGAATATGGATGTCGAATCATAAAATAAAAATGACACAATTAACAGATGAGGAGAGATGCCGCATGAAATACCCTGCAGGCACCA
This sequence comes from Hyalella azteca, assembly GCF_000764305.2. Classification (NCBI taxonomy): domain Eukaryota; kingdom Metazoa; phylum Arthropoda; class Malacostraca; order Amphipoda; family Hyalellidae; genus Hyalella; species Hyalella azteca. The sequence continues at coordinate 56,748 of NW_025936619.1, read as the reverse complement.
AAACATCAGAAAAATAGAAGTGTTGATTTATTCAAAAGTTTATGATGGAAATACGCGGGTAAAGAGGAAAAGTTAATTAGATTGTCACAAAAAGATTTTGCAGAAGCAGCGCTATTAACTCGATGACAATAATTGAAAGCCTGTGTTCGGTTAATTTTGATTACTGAGCAGCATTAACTTTACTTGCAGTTGCTTAAACTTTTAGCTCTATAATATATATCTCGCGTTTCGAAATGGGCTTTTTCTTTATGTAAGAAGCTCATTCGTCTAACTGGACAAGTAGGTGCCACTTTCAATTTCAGGCTGACTATGACCAGGTGGACGTAGGTGTCGCTTTCCAATTTTTTTAATGATTAAATTTCAGCAATTGATATATAAAGATGAAATGTGACTTTTAACACCCACAATCGCAAAAAAATTAGATGCTAAAAAGTTATATGTATAATAACTAAACCAATATTTCGCCAGACAAGCCTCAGTCACAGCTCGCTGCTCCATAACTGAACTTTATCAGCTACTGTATGAAGCGTCGTCGTTTAATTTCTTTTATTATCATGTAAGTGATCCGGAACCAACGGCACGGCGAAGCATCATTGCAGAACTGACATTTAACAATGCATTGAATAGTAGAGCAACGACCTCGTTAAGTTTAATGACCTGTTTAATGGTTACTCTGAATGAGAAGTTCCATGTTAAGATGGAATTATTCTTGCCGCTGATTTACAGAATGGGCAACGGCCGCTGTCAAATTTAAATTATTTATTTCCTAGCGGCATGAAATCAAAGCAGAGGGAGCTATCAAATCGAGTAGCTATTACCTTCATTTTGTGAAGTTATATCTATTAGATAAATAAATTTTTAATGCATACATCATAACATAATCTAAAAACCAGAGACCATTTTTAAATGCTACTGTTTCCTAGCTGGCATTTGCCGCCTTGTCAACACACACGTAAATTATATTTTAATGTAGTCATTAGAAGTCATGGACTGCCAACTCGTTATTCCTTTAGGATGCATATTTTAAGAATGTTCTGTTGACAATGGGCAAGTTTTACCACATACAATATTTTCTAAGGTATGCTTTTTATTCCTACTTTTGAATATCTAGAAAACACCATATGACTCAGAGATCGAAAGCAGTCCAAAAGGTCATATGAAGCAGACCCTTCACACTTTGTACTAAAGAAGGCAGTCAGCTGCCGAATGAATTCTTGCAATCAGGGCCTGTTACACCGACACGCTGGTCGCTATTTACCATTTTTAATACAGCCGATGGGAATAGCAAACCATTAATAGCCAAATGATCTACGTTCTTCACCTCAGGACACGAGAACATAGGCTGCCGCCCGTCGTCTACAAAGGGCATGCAATTTGAGCAATTTTGTTCTGCTGTAACGACCCAGGCAGGGCCTCTTCATCCATTGGTCGGGCTGCCATGCAGCGAATGGAACGGACGGTGTGCGTATATCACTGTTAGAAAAAATACCGTTAACGGTATTACCGGCGTTTCAGTGGCCGGTCGGCACGTGAAAAGAAACACCGTGTCGCCGTTTTTATTCCAATTTAACACTAGAAATATGTAAAACATCTGATTAAAACGGCGAAACAGTTTATTTTCACGGGGCGACCGGCCACTAGAACGCCAGTGGGACCGTTTTTCACCGTTTTTTCTAACAGCGTATGCAGCGTAGGGGCTTGCGGCCTCTTATGGCAAGCATGTAAAAATTACGACGTCATTACGCTGACCTCCTTAACGCCCGACACCCGACACCGATGATACGCTGGGAGACTCAATATAGGGATACGCGTTAAATCAAGCGGGAGGGGGGCGAAACAGGCTGAACTACCAACACCGTGGCAATAAGCATGTTCCTCGGTCTTAGTTTCCAGCATCTGGTGAAAAATTTTAAGTTAGGCCATTTGGAATTTAGGTTATGGTTATATGTCACATCATTGAATGGGAAAAAGAAAAGTTCAAAGCATACCCCACGCATAATTAGAATATAGCCTGAACTGAAGTGAAATAAAATGTGATATCATGAATTCTTCTCTAAATTTTCATGAACTATTGTCAAATCAGTAGAGAATAAAATCTTTTTTAGATGCAACTTTATTCCCATAACATGGGCTTCGTAATGATTTTTTTCATCGCTCTAAGGGATGAATGATGTCATTGCTTCTTGGATGAATGATCTAAGACCTTCTTTCCTTATCGGTAAACATGACTGTGTCACGACATAGCAAGGGCTTCAATAATGCACGTAACCAGAACCTTGGAAGACTCGTTCAAAAGATCAAGGTTGTACTCAGGTAAGTGTCCTTATAATTAAAAAATTAAATTTCCTGTTTATCTTCGACCCAAAAATCATAATTCTTTAATGGGTAAGCTGAAGTCTTTAATTGAAGTTTTTAGAATCAATTCCACAATCCAACACAAAGACTATTTATATCGCCTCTAATTACATCAGTTAAGGAGTATAAACTCAAATGTAATTACATGAACTCCCGCTGGGAAATTTATTGCCTCTTTTGCTATGTTTTGGACATAGCAAAACATAGCAAACATTGTTGCTTCTCTACACAACAATTTGCAGCAACCAATGCTTGAACTAAGAATTAAGTTTGGGCTCGGTTATGGCATAAATTTTCCGCAGCATTAGTAATTTCACTGCCGGATGAAGAAATATCGCCTTTACGCATTAATCATGGCTCTATTTATATAGCATAATTTAAGCTTATCTTTTTTCAGACGGCTATAAAAAGAATTAATTTCCCAATTTCACAGTCACCTGCAACTTTACAGACAGAACGCCCAAGTGACTGTTTTTTCATAGGTGCGGTGATATACCTCGAAAGTCAGGGCCCATACTTTCAAAAAAAGTTAAGAGATCGTAAGTTCATCAGCCAATCATTGACGGCCTTTCAAGCAAAATACACCAATCATAGACAAGAAAATAGAGCGTAAGTACTTACGTTCACTTAGCGAGTTTTGAAAATATGGCCCCAGGTTTTGAACCGCGATAAATGCCTCCATTTAGTACAAGACAGGTGGACATATGAGCCTGGTAGGAGGTCCGTGACCAAGGAATACCTAACGCGCCAAGTGCAACATCTCACAAGGAAATTGCGAAAATTAGTTCCCAATTTTTAACCAAAAGCAATTAATTTTTTCAGTAAATCTCATTGCGTCCAGCACAAAATCAGGAAGAAATTCATTTATTTGGCAGATTTGGAAACCAATCTGTAAAAACTCATCTACATTCTATACATTCATCTATACATTCATACATTCATCTACTCTATATTAAAACTCATCTACATTCTATACATTCATCTATACATTCATACATTCATCTATACATCTATACATTCATACATTCATCTACTCTATATTAAAACTCATCTACATCCACAATCCAAAGATGTTGTCCTCTACCAGTGAAGCCAAGGCATCTTATATCTGTACGAGGTCTCTGGCAAATATCATCTCCACTTAATTCAGCTCAGATCTTTTATTGATCCTTTTTACCGAGGCTCTGCTTGCTGAGTACGCGTTGAACCAACACGAGCTACAAAGAAGTCTTGAGAAACAGAGCACTCAGACGCGGCCAATGATGTGAACTTCAAACATTACCGCCTTAAATAGTGCCCTATGCAAAGAAGCTTTGTCGTAGGAGACATGAATTTCAAATCCGTAAACTCCGATGTTATCCAATTTTAAATCCTCTAATAAAATATATATATACGTAGCTCGCGTATCACAAATGCCCAACTTTCAATGTAATTTTTGAAACTTCGACGTTAATAAACTAACCGAATTTAATTTTCTGCATGAACTGAAAAATTGAAATTATCCACGTCTTTAGGAAGAAGAACAAAGTAACGCATGAATGAAAATACTGCCCCTATAGTATTACAGTTCTGCCACAAATATCGTCTTATATATTAGGTCCAGAATGAAATAAAGCATCGTAATTGATTAACACTTCACTCCGATCCTTAATACATCTCAGTATTCAAATTAATGTACCAGGTGATTAATAAAAGCTCCCAAAAAAACCCTTGCTGTTTACAAAATGAATTTCCATTATGAATTCGATGGAAAAATTCTTGCTTTATGAAACTATCAATAGCATTTTCAGCCTGATTACTAAAGTTCAGATGTAATTATTTACCTGTGTCTAAATTCCAGAACACCAAATGTTTTGAACTCCTTAAATTTGTGAAATATTTTATCAATGAACTGAAGTGAAATTGAATTCCAGGGCACAAGCAGAAATTTATGTGCTGTTTATTATTGTGGCTCACGCCCAGACGAGGCCTTGAGACTTGGACAAGAAACCCCACCTTCCGACTGACACGATTCTTGTACATAAGATCCGGTACAGTCACTGTCATTATTGCCTCCTAATTACCACCTGATTAGAGTGATGCATGGACTCTGTTTACTGACAGACTTTGTCTCCTGAATTATATCTTTGACTACTTCACCTGAATTATAATCCAAAAAGATTTAATGCTAATTTTCATACGTTTTACTATTAAAACACATTATGTGTAGAAATAAATTGACCAACCTCCATGCAAAGCCATGACTAATCGTATTTTATTTGAAACACACAATTACCTTAAGTTTGGAAATATCCTGGAGAGGGAACCATTCATCTCTGTTCAACTAAGTCACTCTTATCATCGAAGTATTGCTAGTTTCCACCGAGTACTGAGGGTTCACAGAAAGCAAGCTAGGGTCTCAAACACCCCATGCGGACCTCTGCAAAGGTCAGCGCCGCTGATATGTCGCGATACTGTGTAACATATAAGTCCAGTGTCACGGCCGCTCTCCAAGAACTTCAGTGTCTTGAACACTTTTTAAATTTATTATTGATTCATAAATGTACACGAGGAATCTTGAGAGTCAATAAATGAACTGAATAAATAAAATAAAGACTTATGGTATCATGCAGGTTCCACCTCTATCTCACGAGTTGAACGGGAGCAAAGGATACAAATATTTGTTAGTAAAAAATCCCTTAACCTATCAATGGTAATTATTGGGTTAATGAGAAGAGATTCTTGAGCATCGTTTTACAAGATATGACTATATTACTGAGAATTGTTTGTGTTTTAATTTCCAAAAACCATCTTCAAAAAGTATTTAATAGATTTTAAACATGATCAACAATGCATGCAGGCATGAAAATCACCTATATCGGACATCGAGTTCATATAGACTAGAGGCACGAGACTAGTACAATGTCATGCGGTCGCCAACACGGGTTCTACGATAAGTTATCAGATTCAGGTCTGGTTGCAGTGTGTAAACGTCAGTACACTGAGAACTCCGCACAATAATGTATATAACGCAACTCAGAGCACAACACCAAACGCACAACACAATTCAATTCTGTTATTCGTGAGGACCACCCATGGTCGTCTTGAGCCAAAAACATTGTGGTGAGTGCGAGTCATGGTGGTAAGGAAACCGCGTGCATTTTTTATGGGATTTCACTCCAAGTGCAGTCTCCCATCCCATAGTGCAGTCTCCCAATTCTAGATCTGCAGTCTCCCAATTCTAGTGCAGTCTCCCTATTCTAGATCTGCAGTCTCCCAATTCTAGTGCAGTCTCCCAATTCTAGATCTGCAGTCTCCCAATTCTAGTGCAGTCTCCCTATTCTAGATCTGCAGTCTCCCATCCCATGGTGCAGTCTCCCAATTCTAGCGCAGTCTCCCAATTCTAGATCGTATTTTGGGCCAAAATAATAGAAGTTGTTGGAGTGGATCTTGCATCCATGGACTTGAAACAAGTTTAAGATGTTTATCTAACTCAAATGTTTCCTGCCTGCAGTTTAATCGTTTATTACAAAAACAATATATGCATATAATATATGCATATAAATACAATGGGGCTCCACATTGGCATGATCAATGGCAAAGGTCTTCATCTCATGGCTGCACAAGCGACAAAACGAGAATAACTTGAGAAGTTACTCGTGTGCAACTGATATGTACGCTTGCAAGGAAACCTTTCTTGTTGTATCTATTCAGTATGATGCATTTCAGTTTCCGAGCAAAAAAATTAAAACAGTGATGAGTTTTGACCTAAACAGAAATTAAATAGTGTTCATTTTCATTCTTTCAAAAATTGATCGAGCACATCATGGATAACTTCTTCAGGGGCGTTGAATTTTTTCAAGGAAATGTGACTCTTGAGTCACCGTGAAAATTTCAAGATATTCTCAATTGAAACTACCTTGTCTTACAATCTTCAGTAGTACGCAAAACGGCTGTCGATTCATTAAATTTTATTTCCTTGACGTAAAAGTTAAGACGATTGCGGGATTATTTAACGCATTAACTATTGGACGTGTTACAGAGTAAGCTGCATTAGCGTAGAGTGTGTACAAAAAAAATTCTGAAGAACCTATAAGCAATCCTCCCCACTCATTAAAAGTACATTATTTTGGCGTAAAAAAGGGAACCTATTTCTCATACGTGCGCATAATTTTTTGAGTAGTTTTTCAACTCGATTTTTTCATTCAAATAACAAGGTAATCAACGAATGCCATATAGCTGGGAAATTCACGGACGGACGGACAGACGGACAGACAGACAGACAGACGGACATGGCGAACACAATAGTGCATTTTTTCCATAAATGAGAAAATGCGCTAAAAATGATCAATAAAGACTGTGTTCACTAAGTTTCAGCTGAGTTATTTTTTTTTTGTTTTTTTTTTAGAAATAGTCTTAAGCTAAATTCAACATCCATTACCATGTTATAAAATTAATCATCAGGGAAACTGAATTTCTAACAGAATCTCTTAAATATTTAAGTTCAGCCAAGTTTTTCACAAGCCTTCCTCAATCAGACTGCATTTTTCGTATGTTCTAGTGGCGGTGCTGACCACCAGGTGGCCTAAAACGGTACTTGGTTAGAATATGTTTTTTATTCGCCTCTATACTTTAGCCGCATCAAAAAATCGTTTCATAATAAATAACATAGATTCCAGTTACGTATTATAATTATGATACCGTACCGTAGTGGTCATGCTAAGTAAAAGTTCATGATCAACCATTTGTCTTTTAACTTCTGCTTGGGCAATACTGAATATGTTTTAAATTGAAAATGCATAAGAAATAGCCTATACCGTAAGGTGCAGTATGCGGAAGTGGCTCCACGCTTCATGTGTACAGTGCCAGCTGTCGTCCCAGCTGGCGCGAGTGCTCATCAATTTGGCGAGCGGAATTTGAAGGGTACTCAAATTTTACGAAGCACTCACAAAAAATATATGGCTGTCGGTTTAACTGAGAATCTAGATCAATTAGAATTAAAATTGTAATAAATGATTGAGGCAATCCTGACATCAAAAAGATGTGAGGAGTTAGAGTGCAAAAAATTATCTTGTGTATAAACATATGAATGTAAGCGATGACTTTGACAACAAAAAACTGTTCATTATTCATGGTCCACATTGCTCGGAAACATAATATGAAACATGAAAACATCGCCATGTTTAATTTAATGAGACTTGTTAGAACAATCGTAAATTGCAGAGTTAATAATTAAATTGGGCGTAAAAACATAGTGCGTAAGTTAGCAGAATGACTTGAAGGCTACACACCATATTTCGAGTTTCAAAACATAGGGCGCGGGACTACATAGCTCATTTATTTAATTGTTCTCCAGCAGGCAACATGCACGGCTGAGGTGAGTCGAGAAACGCAGCATGAACGCATTAAGGATGGTTTCTTGTCAAGACTATATTAAATTAAAGTTCAATATTACCTCAGATCATCGAAAAACTTCTCATTTTCAAGCCACTGGTGGATATGAAGCCATTTAAAATAAAATATTTATATCATATTAAGCCACTGACGAAGCCGCTTCACTTAATGAAGCCACTGAAGAATAAATTTCTACGCAAAACACGAAGTTTCGTCACTTAATTCGATGGATTTAAAGCGGAAATAGGTTATTTACGGAATAGAAACGTTCGTATGGAGGAGACTAATTGTAAATGTCAGTTATAAAAAGGCAGCACTTCTTATCAATCCCAATTACTTAGAGCAATCCATGAGCACAAAAAAGATTGCGGAAACTGACATGGCTTCCGGCCCGACCGAATTCCTTCTTAGTAGGTATCCTCAGTATCCTAAGTCGTTCAATCAGCTTATTTCGTCGGAGCTTGTCACTTATTATCGTTGTTATTGTATCTCTACCGTGGTTCCTGTAGCATAGTAAATAGATTGGAGCGCAGCCATAAGTATGATGATAATAGTAATTACTGTATCACTTTTACAGCACTTAGACGTGGTTTCACAAGTGAAAGCAAGACAACACAACGAGTAAGAATTTGTTACTGCAACAGTTTAGTCTTCTTGATCACTATTCAAATACGTATACCTATATAACATACTGGATCTGTAACATGATTCCCGAAACAAATGGATGTCCATTGTCCGATTAGAATTGTCTTCAAAGTGCAAATTACTATATAACTACAAATTGCTTCAGATCCATCCTCTTTATCGACTCTCACATGAAGCAGACTCGTGTACAGTGCACATGTTGACTTTAAAATGAAAGAATCTTATGTCTACTGCTATCAGAACGTTGTCTCTGAGATGGAGCTGCATCATGCTATTAATTGCAAGTTCATATTGCTTATAAGATTCAGCAGCCACGCGATTACACTATGCACACTGACAATTAGATAAAGCTGTCTCATCGGCATCACACATCGCTGCTCAAATGAAGATGCAGTCTTTAGCTCATTGCGCATTGCCACTGCGATTGTGTAGGATTGTGCCATTTGAGCATTGCTTCTTTGTGTAGTATCGTGCCCCATTACGTTTAGCCACTTTGCTGGTGCAGCATCGTGTCCATTGCGCAGTGTCAGTTTGATAGTGCAATATCGTGCCCAAAGCACATTGCCAATTTTATGCTGCAGTATCGAGCGCATAGCGCATTAATGTTTGATGGTGCAGTATCGTGCGCATTACACATTGCCACTTTGATGGTGCAGCATCGGGCCCAATTAATGCGCATTGCCACTTTGATGATGCAGTATCAGGCCCAATGCGCATTGCCACTTTGATGGTGCAGTATCAGGCCCAATGCACATTGCCAGTTTAATGAAGCAGTCTCATTCATATTACCAACAGCTCACAGCAGATGAAGCAGCTCGTCCAGTGCACGTGTGTTCAATTGAAGGGATCATGTAACGTTGAGCAAGCCTGACAAACTGCGGGCGTGACGGCCGCAAGGGTCGCTGTATTAGGTAAAAGGTTGTGACCGCAGACGAGGGTTGCATTGTTGTGCTAAACAGTCGAATTGTGCGCTATAAAACGGGTCCAAATGCCATCATAAAGTACGGTATACCTTAGAAATAGCTGTGGCCTTGCCTTGAGTACCGTGGTCTGCGTAGGATATAACATGGCGGAAGAGGAACCTTGTCATGCACCCTAAAAGATAAACATGTTATACAGTCTGTTAAATTTTTTCTTAGGAATTTCGAGTACGCGGTATTGTGTTTCTTGCGGTATGCGCACCGATAAATTGTATCTGAAGAATGAATTGCTTATGAATTTTAAATATCATTTTAGACTGATTCTCGTGTTCTTCCTACACGCACCCTTCACTAAGCTATTTGTCTTTGGCTCTCGTTGAGCATTATTCCTGCTCGAACAAAAATAAAACAGTGCAAACCACGCAGATGGAAAATAGAGCTGACATTTTTCTGCTGCATAGGCCTCTTACTAGAAAATTTGATAACATCAACCGCTGAAAGTGAAGAAGTAGGAAATTTGCGCGCGTATGATTTGGAATTCATCTTAGTGTTATTTATCGAGGCCACAAAGTTTGTGAAGATGGTTAAAAAATTGTAATCGACGTCAGCTTCTCACGATTGTTCTTATCGCGAACCTAGCTTGTTAGGGCCAAATATGGGTTTAGTTACTTCACTTATAATTGGAGCTAAGAATGTGCATTCTTCATTCTATTGAAATTGAGGAGTTAGGATTTTAAATGAAGACATTTAACTGTTATTTTCGAGGAGGGTATTCAAAAAACATTGTTTTCTTTTTACCGATATCAATTAAATTCACCCGTGGGTGAAATAATGCATAATATCATAGTGGCCTAGTTTCAATCAGTTCGAATTAAATTGGAATGTAAATTGAAGCTCCCTATATAAAGCTTTCCAAGTTTAAAATCACGGCTTTTTCATAATATTTGTTGCTTTGAACGTAATCAGTCATTTGAATTTATTTCATTTAGTGTTTGGCTTCGTTTGACATCACCGAGAAATAAAACTTGTATAATACCTACAAACGCCGGGAGTCGGCGGTGCGACCAACCATCTGTGCGATGTAAGATTTTTTGTCCGACGAAGCGTAACTTCGCGTGAGTGTCTTGGCCTTGTGAATATATTGGGTTAGTTATAAACTAACCCAACAACTTAGTTATAAAAACTGTAATGTAGGGCTCATGTTTGGAGAAGCTTGAGCTCGAGGATTGGAATTAGAATTGTGTTCGAAGAATGTATCATGAATACATGTATATAATTGTATTTTTTAATCCCCGTGAACTATATTCGAATATATTTTACATAAATTTTATGAGATTTGAGTATTGGTCCCGACTTCATAAATGTAAAGAGTAATTTCATCTATAAAAGGAACTGGCGACAACAATATTTTCGCCGCACAATTAATCAAAATTCTCAGCAATAATGTATTCGCAAGTAGTAATTTCCCAGCCATAATTTTTCTTTTGTTCGGCTGCTTAAAATTATGTAGACTATTCACGCCGGTCGTCGAGGATGATTATAAATTATTATGTCACCTTCGTTCCGTTGTTTCCACAGCGAGAGTTGGTCCGTAAATCATATTGCGCTGCGCAATCAGTCAGCTGAGGGGCAAGTTTAAGCTTTCGAAATATTCTATTTTTCTTCTAATTTTCTTGCACGGGTGAGACCTGCTTAGATAATAATTACTCGAACTGAGACCGACTGAGAACCTCGGTGCATCGTCGGCGGTAACCTCCCGCCTTCCCCGCTATCAACTGCGCCTGGAGCTTTCTGAGATCATCGCTCAGAGAAGCCAATTGAAAATTGCAGATGATTTCTTACATGGAAATTTAGCGGGCGGGGCGCTCCTATTTTGGGCTCCTATTTAGATGCCACTACGGGATAAATTTACTCCAGTCTTTCACTAAAATTTATATACACTAATAAATTTGGATGCACAAACCCGACTAAACTTCAGGAAATATATGACAGTATGAATATGTATATTATAGTATAGTAATATTCGGGAAGTATTGGATTTAAAATTGTTATACGTTTTTTTGCAAATTTCTTTTTATTTTTAGAAATCCTGAAATTATATTTATAGGTTATAGTCCGTTCTAGTCAGTCATGCTCTTGAAACCACAGTTTTAAGGTGCGTTTTAACTAGTTTATATGTTTGTTCCTGTGTTTCATATTTAGTGATTATTTCAAGGTGTTATTTATTATGTTATATTCGGTAAGGTTAGATTAATTTATTCATGAGGAGTGTTTGTTCATACTCTGTCTTTTGTTCATTTATTTGTTACTTTAGGTTAGTTATTAGTAGTTATTAATAACTACGTTAGTAGTTATTATTATTATTACTATTAGTTATTCTTTGTTATTTGTCTCTTAGGAGAGTTTGGAAATCCAAATTAAAGGGAGTGGTTGCGGAAGTTTCTTTTATTGCACTTCTTTGTTGGGGTCCACGTAAAAGTATTTTAAGTACGGCTGGCCGAACCTGGGTAACCTCAGCAGTTACATGAATGTATAATGTAGTATTATTTGACCTCGCAAACCGTAAAATCAATAGAATTCAATTGGGATATTTCGTTGGATCAAACAGTCTAGAACAAAAATAATCCATTTTAGGCTAATTACATAGCTGCTATATATGACCTCAAACTGAGGTCTGTCAGCAGGCTGCCATATAACAGCGCCATGCAGGATGATGAGCTTCATCATCAAGATAATGAGGTTCATTAATTAATAATGAAAAAGGCCCTATCTTTTAAAATTAAAAAGCCATGAATTCGTGCGTTGCCTCTTCTTTATAATTTCAAGAAGTAAATTTGAAAAATTTCATATATTGTGCGTCCAATATTCAGCAGTAAAACACAGCAACGATAAAACACTTTTTTTTTAATAATATCGAACTACACAAAATTTTATATATTTTATTAACCAGTCAGCCGTCAAAACGAGTCCCCAAATAGCACGACCGTTTTATTTTAAACGAAATTGTTTTTATACTTGGTAACGTACATCCATATTTCAAATAAAAACCGTTCTTATCCCTAAGCAGAGTAACAAAATAACTAGCAACCATTTTAAACTTTAACCACAAATTACGTACGTAGTCAACATTAAGTTTGTCAAAAACAATTATTTGCATCTCCGCAAACTTGCCTTTTTTCCAAACGAAGAATTCCTCTTAATTTGCCTTACCAACATCGACGTAAAATGGCATTGGGGGCGGATTAATAGCCAAATCATGAGCCATAGCTGCCAGTTCCCATCAACGATTGTCAAGTCAGTTTCGCGGTAATCCTCGCCTAATGCAGCTTGAGCTTCTGCAGTCTACGAGGCAATCATGCAGGTAGAAGTGTTTTCTAAGAATCCTGTTAATGATGCAGTCGAATCCTTGTTAATTGCAAAAAAAGTAAGTGTTTTCCGACGTAATCGTGAGATACAAGATCAAATGAAGTTGTTTGTTCAATCTTGGCACCTTGAATCTATCGATGGCGATAGCGACTTACTTTTTTGTTATGCGTCACGTGGAAAATAACGAATGACGTCCATTGAATTTTTACGTTAAAAATTTTTCATAGATTAGATAAAGATGCTATTAATACTAATGAATTTTTACGTTAAAAAATTTGTATATATGAGACAAAGATGCTATTAATACTAAGACCATCTTGACTAACTTAACGGGATTTATTTCTCAGTTTAAACCCTGATTAAACTTGAGCTCATTTGTATGCAACTTAATTGTTTTTGTAAAGTTAAGCAAATTAATCAAATAAAGTGGATTCATTCGATACATTTTCTTCTTTCAGTCAACTCGCCAAGGCCTTTCTCTTCGTAGGGAAATACACGAGAAATTTTCACTGACAAATCAAATAAGCGGCATCTCATACTTCCTTTTCCTAGTGACATTCATTGAAAGGCAGCAAAAATTCTCAGATGCATTGGAAGTCTCCATATTTTGATAATTTTATAATTGTATTACACTCTTAGATTCTCATGTTTGAAGAACTAACTGGACGATTCATTATATTACCCGAAATAGTCTAAAAAACAAGTATGATGTTAAAAAAATCCAACTTTTTGGATCTAAGATGAATTGTAAAACTACGGACGGAATAAAATTATTGTGAAAAGAGATTGATGAATACTAAAAAATCATTGTAGAGAATTTTATAATTTCATCAAGCATTTATTAAATTTCCTTCTGAGCATAATGTGCTTTTTGAGAATAAACCTAATTTTATAAATACATACAAAACATCGATACCGTAACACGATAAAATTGCCATTTTGATGAGTAGCATCACAATTATAAAATCTTTTTGGCACTTGTTTAGTCACGCATTATCACAATTTTCTGCCTAGAATTCCACCAAATATGTCGGAAGAAATCATTTATCATAGATCGATCCCATCAACCTAAGAAATAATCGCCAGAAACAAAAACTGTAATAACACCACAAATTATCACTCATTTTATAAACCAAATTTCCACTGAGCTAGATAATATATTGAATTTTGTTTCAAATAAATTACTGTTTTTTTTTCATTGTCTCAAAGAATGCTTGGTCACAATCACATAAAGTTGGAAATTTCTTCACAGGTGCAGAAATTCAATTCATTTACCAAAGGAACAGCGTACGTAACGCAACTCCAATGAGTGCGCGAGACTTGCGTCAACGAGAAGTTTTTCGGTGCAATGACGAGACCGACGCTCGGTTCCCACACTCCTTGCAAGTGCGCTCATGCAGTTGCCTTGTGGGAAAGAATATATTGATCAAACTAAATTTAGTTCCTCGTAAAATGAAGCACGAAAAGGGAACACGTTGCTTAACATGAGAATCGTACTTCGTAGAACGCAATGAAAGTGCAAGTGTGATGTGAATGATATTGCAGCGCTTCCCACATTGCTTAATAACTTATTTGAAGTCAGCTATGAATATTTGAAATTAGTTTTTTCACAGCAGATGTGTATTCAAGATGTCATAAGGTTAGATTTCATAGGTACAACTACCGTGAGTTTCAACTCTACCTGAGTGTCGAGTTAATAAAAACTAAAGAAAGCATTCACGAAAAAGTTAACCTCTCCCAATAACCAATCTTTTTACGTTCACAAAAATTTAAATCATGTATAGAATCGCCTCTACTATATTATCGCAATATTGTACTAGTAAACTATACATTAAACCAAGTCAATTGACCTCGCAGTTAATATAGAAATCATTTGCCACAAATCATTTTGTTTTTACTACGTGGAAGAGTCATTCCTTGAATACTCAATTCCTCCATCACTATTAAGTTCATTAACGATAACCGAGCGCTGCTTGTTTGCCTGTAAAGACTCACTTCGGTCATCCCTTTAACTGCGAACTCTAGAGCTGCATTCGCTTTCCCTTTAATTTACCGCAGGCAGCCATTTACTGACACGGCCTTGGCACTGCAGCGTCAGCAATGGTCAGTTCAGGTCAGCATAGTTTACTCGCGATGTGCGTAGATGGCAATCCAAATTACCAATCTAATCTCATCATCAATTTATAATTCATCAGTATTTATCACCTAACAATTCCAACAGCTTTAGTCAATTAAGAGTAAATTGGAGTCAACGATCTTTTTTTCGATTAAAGTTCATTTTTTTTCGACCGTGCCAGATAGATGTCAATGCCAAATCTACATTTCTAAGGATATAAATTTCTGCTAATGAAATGTGCGATCTACGGCGCATTGAGTGTATTAAACTAATTGGCCATTTATAAGCCAGTTGTTGCGAAAATGAGTTTGATTTAACGAACTTCCGTTTAGATTTAGTTTCAAAAATTTAATGTAGGTAAAAAAGTAATTCTAAAAATAAAGACTATCTTTAGTGAAAGGCATCATCGTCCAGGTCACTGGGTCTTCATCGCTAGAAACATTCCTTACCAATTTTCGTTCGTCTATGCCTCGCTCCTGGCAATCTATATCAGCACACAAAGTTTCAAGCGAGCGTCAACTATGAAGCTGCCACTATATCCTGTCGCCCAGTTGACTACTTCAGTCTTAAAGCCCATCAAAACAAAGGCATCGCTTAGTCGTTCAATCGTTTGGTCAAGGCTGAAATGAACATTAATTAATGTGTTCAGCAGGCCCACGACTCTCAATATCCTAGTACAAATTGACCGCGACCGCACTCCATGAAGAACCTCTCATAAAAATCAGCCTTGACTTTCAAAAACAATAGACCATTCCGTTAATTTGCAAGCCAGGCTCGGCGCAGGACTGTAGGCATTTGAACTATAGTCTTTCAACATAGTAAATTTACATTTTTTTGAGCTGGCCGACCTAATAATCTTTCAAGTATTGATTATTAAGCTAGTATTGCAGCTGTGTACCTATATATAGCCATGGTTGTGACGCGCGAGTCGTGTCTCAGTTATTGTATCAGGGTTTCCAGCTGAAAAATTAGGGGCGTATTTTAGGTTGTCATCAAATGGCCTTAGGTCGACCATCTCTGATTCGTCCGTAATATTTCACATAAACTAACAATCTCGGCTCAATTATTGTATGCTTAATTACGACGACAGTTACTTCGCATTCTAACTAGAGAGATTCATTCAGTATCAAGATTCATAGCTAATACGACGTTGCGTGGTCCGTACCTAGTAAATTACTCAAATACATGTTAGTGAAAAAATACTGCTCGATCATGTAAAACTGATAAATGCATCTTGGGCTCTCTACGGCTGCGTATGCAAACAACATTCAATTGGAAATACACAGTCACCCAGTTTGATACTGAGAGACCCATGCAAACTATGGGCAAATAACTCTTTTGAAGTACATTTCTTAAGGTAGTCTTTGAAAACATGCTGCTAGCAAACGAGCAAAATTTACATGACTCCAGTTATACGAAGACGATCATGCCGTACCTAAAGGCATCATTCAGTTTCATTGTGTAGCGTGATCTTCCTACAAATTACGACAATATATAAAATGTTCTAAGAGTTTAGATCTGCTCTAGTATTTAGAAATTAGTATTATTTTAAATTCGTATTTAAAATTTAACATTAGATGCCTTCGTCCTCTCCTAAATTTTGTTTTTATTTTCTAAACCGAAAATCAAGCTTCAAAATTCGATTTTCCTGGAACGAGCGACGCCGTGCATAATTGTTCAGTTGGACAAGCAAGAGTGATCAGGCTTTGCCTGCACCAACACTACGTACAACAGAGTGACTGCAACGTCATTGATCGAAGCCGTGCATAATTGTTCAGTTGTACAATCAAGAGTGCTCACGCTTTGCCTGCACCAACACTACGTACAACAGCGTGACTGCAACGTCATTTTAAAGTATGGCCGCTGGCTAACTGCGGTGTCATCAGACCGCACAATAGTGCACATCCCGCTTGTGCAACAAGCAGGTTTCTACATGGGCTTAAAACTAAACTTTCAAACGAGAACAAAAGACTGTGAAAATTGGATTACATATAAAAAGACTACACACGAATTTAAGCATCGAAACGATAAAAAATCTACCGAAAAACATATTTGTAGTTACTAGCCTGAAATAGGTTTTTATGCACTAGAATATTAGATTTATATTATGTTTGTAATTTGCTAACTACTCCCAGAGAACATTGTCGATTTGTCATTTTTATCTTGAAACTTAATTACCCACTTGCAATAAGCTAATAGTATTCATGGGTGAATAAAATTTAACACTTTACCAACCGTTTAATTTACAAATCAGAGTTGAGAATAATAATTTATAAAATACACCAGTCTCAACCGGCCAGTAAGTGTTATAGTAAATTTTATAATTCATGTTACTCATTTAAGACGCAGTGCAAATCATGCATCGTGGTTCATGGCTGAATTTTGTAAGTTGAGGTTCAAATCCAGCTCCGTCATCGTCATTAAGGAATCCTTATTTTGCTAGCGAGGATAAAGTATTTTAGGTTTGTGTCTGACGTTCTTCTGGTCGTGGTAGGAATGAAGAAGATGTGCCTGTATGCCAGGCTCATTTGTATTCACATTCATGGAAATATGTCTTCTTAATTATCACTCGCTCATAGGGAGAACCATCATGGACTTAAATTTCCTAAAATTAAACTTTTCATACAATGTCGTTAAGTTAACGTAATAAAACTGAGCTTTTTTCATTTAACCGATGAAAACGATCGATTTTTCAATAAATTTTTGAATGATTACAAAATAGTAATTCGAGTCTCTTATTGTATTTGGCAAATTTGTCATCTGAATTCTGTACAAACTTCTTGAATTTAATGAATGGTAATCTCACTTAAAAATCATGATAGAAGCAAACAAATAAGATATGTAAACCGCATTTGATTTTTCTTAATTTTATTGCAATATTTACACCTACTTGGGTAAAAAGGGCAACTGGTAAGCAAGTTTTATTTATTGTAAGTTAACTTGTATCGTTTTTCAGAACTCGCATTTTACAACCACAAAATTTTGATTCACTCTGTGAAGGTTATGAGAGCGAGTCGCAGCGCTGAGTAAACTGATATAGACACATATTAAAACGATTTTTCAGCTCAGTGCTCCTCTGATTTGACTAGGTATAATATAAATAACTGGAATCAGATTTCAAAAACCGTTAATAGTTTTTGGTATCGTTAATGTTTTTATAAAAAAACGTTCGGGCTCATTGCTCACATACTATTATCGGTACGCTCCTGAGTAGCCCTTTTCAGGAGCAACCCTGAAATGAACTGCAGTGTGTACGAATAGCACACAAATTTTCCTTCCGACAATGCCAGAAAAAAATGCGAAATAATTGCGTTGCACATATTAATATAATTTATGACAATATATAAGTAGCCGAAGTTAATATTTGACAGATTTAGAGCGATTTTACAGTGAAAACTTGAATCCACAATTTTCGCTGACCAACTTCTATATCACCGTCAAGGGTGAAGTAAGCGAGCCATAAATGCAGTAATTGCGTGGTCACTTCAAGGAAGAATTTGGCGCGAGCTTATCGAAAGCCTCGGCGTTCCCTTCACCTGTCCAGCGAATTAATTATAGACGAGGCTATAGCCGGCACTCTTTGAGACACGTGTCGGGCGATGCTTCATCGATCAGAGGTTGAAATGCTGCTGAAAAATTGCTGCCTCCTTGAAATAAAGCGCCTTGTATCAAGCAAACAATGACGCATAAAATAACCGATAGCTGGCGAGTGGCGACACAGTTTTATAATCTCAATTTGCGTAAAAACTGTTGATAGATTGGATATTTTTTTAGATTCGAGTACTTTATGGAAACAATTTTCAAGACAATTAAATATGATTATTTTGTACTATCGGAATTTTTGAACCCCAGCGCAGCACAACCAAATATTTCTTTGACGCGTTACACTGAAAATAAATTCTTATCGCGCACTGAGTTATGCCACTTCAGGACTTGAAGATATGGATTTTATTGCTAAGTGGACGCACGCAGAAAATATTGAAGCATAGTTATTAAAAAAACAACACCATTCGTAAGCGTCGCTCAGCGCCCCTTACAGACCTCAGCCCCGGTGGCTGATACATCGCCAGGGGCGCGGCCGACAGCTCAGAAATTCTTCAGTACATTATACCTGCATACGTGGGTGCTGACAAATCCTTTGTCTGCAGATATAACTATCGTCAGCCATGAAAAGATCCGGTCAAATGGCACGATTTTAGATCTTCTGTGAATAAGGCACGAAAAGGAAAAGAATCGGCGACAGGCCACATCAGGCCTACGCTTCAGAGCCGACATCACTATGTTATGTTATGTTATATTAGCCGTCGTCAATGATAACAGAGCATTGCGACCCGAAGGCCTGGTAGCGAGAGTTACCGTCAGCAGACAAAGCGATAAAGCGTTATCACCGAGCATGGGTTCTTACTTAGTATTTAAAAGGCCGGTGCAAATTTGTGACATGATAATTAAATAAAACGTCTAGGCGCATGCTTGACACAACTTAGTGCTGACCAAAAATGCTGATGAGTGATCTTCTAGGACCCTTAGTTCAACTGGACGCAAGCACTCCATGGATGGCGAGTAAGAACAGAGAAGTGAATACGGTTAGTTACCTAACTAATATTTTAGATGCGTTAGTAATTTGATTAGATTTCATTAATCAGAGATTTCAAGGTGGCTCATTCATCGTAATTCGGGTAAAATCGAATGATTCCTAGAATTAGAGTTTCTTGATAATCTAAAACGACTATTCAATAGAAGTAAAGAACGACCGTTTAAACTTAATAGAATCATAAACATTTGAACGTTTACGTTCAAAAAATTTTTTCAAATCAATCGAAATAATTCCTGAGCTTGCTCAAAATTACAATCCATATCAAAACTACATTGAAATGTGTTGTGTGGGAATTGTAAATATGCGCTAGAGAAAAAAACGATATACATGCATGTGTTTTATTAAAACTGAACTGATTTTGACCTGGCGAAAAATAATCGTTGTTTCATCTATCATAATAATTATCACATGAAATGGAACGGTTTGTTCATGTCCTTATTATAAAAAATATTCAACCATCGAGTAAAAATTTTAATAAATCTCTAATTTGACGTCAAATTTTATATCATGAACTAGAAACACAAATTGATTACTAATTTTTAAATCCCCCTATTTCACAGCGCCTCGCAACAGAATTTATGATATATAATTCAACTCAAGACCCAATGGCCGAATTTTCCGGTACATATTGAAGACGAGTTCGTTAACAAGAATAGACAATCCCTATGCTGCTCCAAAGTTTCATTAATATACTGTAAAACATACTGTATAATAAAGACGCAGCAGGACTATCTACAAATTTACTTTTTAGACGTACGTTGCGACTTATATCAAGTACTAAGCTAATTATCACAACTAAATTACGCAATACAAGAGGCATTGCGGATGCTTATGTGTTTCCAAGACCACATTTCACAAACAACTTACGATGACGAAAAATGTTTGATGAAAAATTTATGACTGAAAAATTAAAATTAAGTACATACAAATCTACGACGAATGCGTGAAGAGGATTCAAATTTAAATAGATTGTGTTGTAATTGTATGATGACGAACTACAGATGCTTAAACGAGTATTCATCATGCATATAACGTGTGTAGATCTTTTTTTGGATATCATCAATAGGAGGACAAAATGCTCACGGATAACTAAAAAAAGTTTAGAAAACTCAAGAAAAAAAGCAGAAAATGCAAAATGAATATATACAGATGGAAGTGTAAAATATAATTAATAATTTTAAATTTTATTTTGAATATATGAAAAATGAGAGATATTATTGGATGATGTGCAGGAAGTGAGGAGAACTGATTATACATGAAAAATTCTTAAACAATTACTAAAAAATTTTTTGACAATAAACGAAAAATTATAAGATAAAAAATGAGTTTATGTAAGGATAATATAAATAGTTATTGAAAATTCATATAGACGTATTTACCATTTAAATGAATGATGAAAATTTATGATGTTAACAGTTCCTCAGAAGATCAGAAACAAAATTATAAAATTCAGATACCTATTATCAAAACCTTTAAATTAATTACTTTTTTAAAATTTTGTTATCTCCATAAGAAGCTTACCAACATATATTAACAATAAACTTAGAAAATGGTTTTGTGATGTACTCAACACATATATTTTCAAAACGATTATTTTGGCGAATAAACAACAAATCTCTCGAATTCAAAAGGTCGCTCCACGAACACTTTAACAACGATAATATATAAGCGTCAACGAGCTGTGGCTGAGAAACCCATTTGTCTTGTCATCTCAAGAGCCTTAAAGCAATTCATGTACATATCATCGATGACAGCTGGGCCATACTTTCAAAACTCGCTAAGTTAACGTAAGTACTTACGCTCTATTTTCTTGTCTACGATTAGTGAATTTTGCTTAAAAAGCCGTCAATGATTGGCCGATGAACTTACGATCTCTTAACTTTTTTTGAAAGTATAGGCCAGGGCTCGGCCACCCGCCCTTGGTTTTCATTACCGAAGGGAGTTGTCGCTTTGTGTCAAGTTAGGCACAGCGATTAGAGTGAGCGCGACTGAAACGCACAACAAAGAGAAGTTTCGTGATGGGCCTTCGTAATTTTATGTGCGTTCCTATATAGTCTCTGGGGTAATGAGTGAGTTAGAACATATAATCGTTCGTTTTTGAACGGTTGGTATTGAATAATAACGAACAATTATTGCATCCGTTGCATTAGCAGGCGCGAGTTGGTACTTGTGTGCGAAATGTTACACAATTACGAAATTGTGCGACATGACTCATGAGCGAATGTAATAGTTAAGGAAAATGCAGTAGGCTAAACGCGTCAACTTCATTTCATTAAGTGACTGTAAACGCCAAATTATTCGATGAAGAAAATGGTTCGACTTCTAGGCGTTTGCGTTTAAATGTTACCTGCGATATGAAAAATGTTCTTTATCATAATTAATTTTTTTTTTCATAAGACGGTTGAAAATTCATCAATTGTGGCAGTCTAAAATTTAGTTGCTTAATTGAATGAGTATCGTTTCTATTATTTAGGCACCCAGCGCTAAAACTTCTTAAATAATTAAATAATATTTCAGTCCGCAAGCAAAAAAATATACGAATTTTGCATAGACTAAACAAGAACAAACGGGAACTAAATTTTTAGCAAAATTTATTCCCCAAAGTATCCTCGCGGAAGCTGGATACTGAACAATATAAAAACGCGTAAAGTGAACACAATTGAGGGGACCTTATCATTTGTGGCTGAACGCGCACACATGAAAGCTCTGATTGGAGGACACGGAAGAGAAACTTCCTCCAAGTTCCGCAAAAAATATGGAGGTTACCAAGTCAATCGTAAGCAGGTCGGTAACGATAAGCAGCAGCGAAGTAAGGCACCGAGCCAGTAAATTGTTGTGTCACAATATTCTATTTCATCCCCAAGTCAAGCCCCTTATATAAAAAGGAACATATTTTATATTTTATTTAGCGCATTTTCTCATTTATGGAAAAAAGGCGCTATTGTGCTCGTCATGTCCGTCCGTCCGTCCGTCTGTTACAGTTCGTCAACTTCACGTTTTCGTCAACGAGAAAATGTGCTCTCTGTCACTCACTGCAGTGAGTACTGAGTTATATTTTTTTGAACTATAGAGCGTGTCATGGCCTCCACGCGCAGTATACAATCCCACCGTTATTTACTGTGGTAATGAATCACACGATGACAGATTCCGAGGTGATCCTTTTTAGCGCATTTTCTCATTTATGGAAAAAAGGCGCTATTGTGCTTCGCCATGTCCGTCTGTCTGTCTGTCCGTCCGTCTGTCCGTCCGTCCGTGACCTCAAGTTTTCGTCGACGAGAAAATGCGCTCTCTGTCACTCACTGCAGTGAGTACTGAGTGTCAATCGTAAGCAGGTCGGTAACGATAAGCAGCAGCGAAGTAAGGCACCGAGCCAGTAAATTGTTGTGTCACAATATTCTATTTCATCCCCAAGCCGAGCCCCTTATTTAAATAATGAAAAAATATAACTCAGTACTCACAGCAGTGAATGATAGAGAGCGCATTTTCTCGTCGACGAAAACTTGAGGTCACGGACGGACGGACAGACGGACGGACAGACAGACACACGGACATGGCGAGCACAATATTGCATTTTTTCCCTAAATGAGAAAATGCGCTAATAAGAACATATTTTATATTTTTTTTAGCGCATTTTCTCATTTATGGAAAAAAGGCGCTATTGTGCTCGTCATGTCCGTCCGTCCGTCCGTTTGTCAGTGACTTTATGTTTTCGTCAACGAGAAAATGCGCTCTCTGTTGCTCACTGCAGTGAGTAATGAGTTATATTTTTTCCTGTAGACCTGGCCTACTTATCACTGCATTTTAGAATACCACGAACGGGTAAGAACCTTAAAGCGATTAAGTGATGCTAATAAGAGTTGACTTCCTTTTATCATGTTACCATCGCTGGTGATTTTCACGCTATATTTTTTTGCAAAAACCTGAATAAATTAAGTTAATTGTCTCCATGAAATACTCGATCAGTGTACTCAAAAGGCTATTACAGGTCTAGGAGATGCCATAACATTATCATAAAATTGCATTGTCCAGGCATGAAAAATCTGCAACTATTTAATATAATTTACCAGAATTACTAGTGCGTGTAATCCTCCACGATTAACGCTTGAAGTTTCTCACTGAGCGATAAACTGAGATCTGCGTCTGGACAAGAAGCAGTACATTAGCTCGAGAATTTCAGTACCGTGCCTACGCTCAGCGATCTGGGCCCATTCTTTCAAAAAAAGTTAAGAGATCGTAAGTTCATCAGCCAATCATTGACGGCCTTTCAAGCAAAATCCACCAATCATGGACAAGAAAATAGAGCGTAAGTGCTTACGTTCACTTGGCGAATTTTGAAAGTATGGCCCCGGGCAAAAAGCAGTACATTAACTCGAGAATTTCAGTACCGTGCCTACGCACAGCGTTCTGGATCTTATGATATTTGTAGTTGATAAGATGGTCAATGCTCATTGCCCTACCCACCGACAATACGATATGGAACGATGGAATATCTCTAGAAGTGAGCTTTACAGTTCGCGAATTACGCTCTGTTTGAAGGATAGCAATTATTTTTTCAAAATAACTCTATTAATAGAGTTAATTGAATCACATATTTGTATGATGTTGTGTTTCGTACGTACGTAGTGCTTTTCTATGCACGTTTTAGACGTATATAATTAGTTATTAATTACCTGAGGCAGGTTCTGGTGCCTTAATATAAAAACTAAACCTTAAATAAGGCACTAAAAAATCAAGGCAACTGCTGAATTTTTCTATCACGCACTAAATTAAAGTTGTAAATGTGTATCGCAGTAAAATAAATTATCAGTGCGATGAAAATCAGAAAAGACTGCGTGTAACGAATTGTATGCAATGCCATATTGCATAGCCAAATAATTAATCAAGCAGATCCAAAAATTTTTCCAATATTCAACGATACTTGTACATTTAGTGAGTAGTACGACTGAAAATGTCCCTATTATCTCGCAAATATCTACTAAATATAATGTTTTTGGTTTATTTATTACTTCAAAAGCGTAATAACGAAATCAAATTCTCAAATTTCGTAGCAGGGCGATTGACGGAACTACTAAATCCAAATATAAATTTGTTTGCAAACAAAAGAACTCCAATTCACATAATATGAAAAATTACAGTTCACAGTGAAAAAGTGAGAAAATTTGCAACTTGGAAATAATGAGATTGCTATATTTTTATTTTTATTTTTTTAGTAAGGTTACAAGTTTCCTTTTGATGAACGTATTTTTCACAATATTTCTACGCAGGTAAACGAGGAAATCTTAAATCCCGCATATTTCATAATTTTCTTGAAGTAATTTGCGATTGATTTATAGGTTTGCGCATTAATTTCCATGAAGACTGTATATTTCTGCCATGGAGATTCAATTTTTTACATGTTCCAAGGTTTCGTAAGTGAAATTCTCCATTCTCCAAGTGGCAACGGCAGCAGTGCATTAAGGTGCAGTTTCAATTAGCCTTTCTATAGGCCATCGTTCTCGTGGGGCTGAACTACAATGATCATATTCCTGAGTCTGCTAGACACCCTGGGTTCTTAATATCTTCGAGGTCCCTTTAGTCTTCTCAAGCCCTCACCTCTCATCGCCTCATTCCCCTCATGCCTCCCTTGCTCCCCCATGATTAACCCCTCGGAGATGGAGGAGGGAGGAACATTCAAGGGCACCGCGCCCTACCGTGGAATGTCTTTCATGTCGGGTGTAATTGGAAGCAAAATTAAACCTGGAGTCGAATGTTCTTACTCTTAATGGTGCAATAAATTGCTTACATGAATGCAATCCAACGACTCCATTTTTATTCAGCACCTTCACACAAACTGAGTGCGCGCTGAGGTGAGACGCGCACGATAAACTTGACACATTATTTATTTACTGTATCAAATATAACTAGAAGTCACTTATAAGTAAATAACACCAAAAGATAATAAATGGCAATGAGGGCAGTGCAGGGTTACGGCCCATCGTTCGGTCAATGCCCGACCTCGCGCAGGCATTATACACCAAACGCGGCGTTGAAAATAAATAAGTGGCAACGATTGATCATAGTTTTTGCGCGTGACGAGAGATCAGTAGTTCGTCTTTGCATTTCTATGCGTTTATTTACCGAGATATTGATAGCATTAACGAAGCGGACCACAACACGTGAACCGAGCCAGCGCCAGCCAACTCACGTCCAATATAATATAATATATAACTCAATATAACTCGTGCCTGGCTGATCTCTGAACAAGTGAGATCATCTCAACTTCTGATGATATACATCATAGAACTGATAGCTACATTGTTTAATGAGCAATTGGTTACTGTGGACGATGCAATTTAACATGGTTAAAGGTCCATCTTAAAATGGCTAAAGCCGAAAAATATCCAAAGTGCAAATGAAATAAGTCGTAGGAAAAATGAAGGTAAGTTACTCGTGAATTATGCAGCTAGATCGCCAAAGAGGTCGGTTTAAATTAATTAAAAAATTATAGCTTCACTCTGTCAATAATTGTTACGCTAGAAATTCAAAATTAAAAAATTATGAATTGTAACTTAATATTAATTAAGTTAATATTAAAATGGCCGATTTTACGACGAATTCGTTACCAGCATATTCGCATATTAATATTTAAACAGGTTATATTAATCCATTCACATCAACGTGATTTAGCGCCTTTTTTCAACAATATCCTTTTGTGTTGAAAGAATATTTCAGAAACAGTAAGGATAGTTTCACATAAAAGTAAAACAGATGAACGCACTTAATTCAACTTTTCTCTCGTATTCCCAGGTGTCTCGTCTTTCAGCGTCGAGGCGACATTACCATTAAATATAACGTGCGAGATTCAATCATCGAAGTCATCACAAAAACATCATCTGTTTTATGATCATGAACTCGACTCGTGTGCTACTTCTCCTGCGTGAGTGCCCGACCTCTGCAAGCCAGGATCAACAGATGAAATCAATGAGAAGACTTGACTTGCATTTCTTCAATGAAATGATGACGTAGACAAAAATAATTAAAACTTCTAGATGCAATCATATATACATCAATAAAAAATTAGATTTGATATAAGCATTTTGAATAAATGATGACTGACATGATTCCTTACAAGCAATATGTATTCATTACTTGACTACATTTAACTATATTTTGTTTCATATAAAATTGGCTCAAAAATGAACTTCATCGTTCTCTCCTCATCAAGGTTGAATTAGTAACAAGATTAATTTATTTCTACATAGTTGACTCAACAAAATTTCGCGATTTTTAATCTTCTTATAAGGTATCAGACTGAAATGTCTGGTAATATAACCTGCACTAACGGTAAAAAATTTAGAGCTCACCCACTCCAATTAAAGGGCCGGTCGTAAAACTACATCAATAACAACAACAGCGGCTGCTACAACAACAGCGGCAACAACAACAGCGGAAACAACAACAGCGGAAACAACAACAGCGGCTACAACAATGAAAGCGAGACACGCCCTGTGACCTCCGGCGTGTCAAACTTAAGGTATGTCAGTCACGCAATTTCGCCCTGCAAAACTTGTTGCGTAAAGCAACAATAATGCACCCTAGCAAAACGTTGTTTTTCTCGGTCAGAAAATCCTTTGAATACAGGTAGGTCACAGAATCATCCAAAGCTGGCAGAATATTCAGTTCTGTGAATACGCAAACTTCTAAATTGTACTTATATAAAAATCGCGTTTATTTTGGTGAACCTTCTAGTATGCGCCCTCTTATTTCGAAGGGAATAAAATTTCATCATAGATCTTCCGGTGAAATCGAACCCAGTCCATCATTTTGTTTATAACTAATCATATTATATAAACGACAAAATATATTAATAATCCAAAATTTATTTTAATTTGATTCCATTCTCACCTTAATTAACGGGAACCTTAAAGAACCTAAGTTCAATACAATTATTTATTACGAGAAACCTAGTGAATAAAATACAAAAAAATACAGATTCAATACGCGTTCTAAAAAATTGAATTAATAAAATAATGTCTTAGTAAGCATTGGTCACTATCTTGACATGGTGTTGATCATACGTTGCAGTGTGTTAAAAATTTTTACAATTATTCGCATGAACCTTCAACTTTTTGTTGCTCGTCAGTTGATGCAATGCGGGTTCGATCGTTCAAGCTTCCTTGAGCAACTATGATTAGTTTTATTGTAGTCTTGTTTTTTTTACTCCCCTGACAAACCAAGTATTATTGCTTTTTGTGCACCTCTGCGCTAGAGGTAATTTGAACTTAACTGTTTATTTGCATTTTTAACTTAACTGTTTATTTATATACTTTTTTATTAAGTATTTATACTTATTCAATGAGGTTCTTATGAAAACTTTATAAATTCCCTATAATTGAAGAAAAACATTTATATATTTCAATCTAATTAAATTGCATATGTTTTTATTGCCGAGACAATCGAAAGAAAGAACAATTGACTTGGTCGAATTACGAGGCTTAGAGTACAAGTTAAAAGTAGACACACCTACACACTGGCCGCGGAAGACAGGCGGGTCTCTTCGAAGACGCAGTCTTGCAGGGATAGGGCATGCAAAATAAACACCTATTCGTCGTTCTTATCTCCAGAGATGTTCATTTTCATAAGTTAGTTTCAAAATACGGTATTTGATAAGTTATTCTCCAAGTATTTATTCTTGTTATCGTTTGGTCTATGTAAAATCAAGCGTAAACATAATACTACATATTTTAATAATTTTCCATGATTACATGAAGACTCCGCATAAAAATATTTCTAATTACCAACATCACATCTGAATATCGAGTACGTAACCAATTCAAGACACGGAAGCTCCATTCATAACTCCAAGCATGAGAATCTCCATTTCACTCGATAGGTCAAGTTACGTATTGCACAACCAGGTATAAAGCATAGAGCATCTCTTAATTGCTCCAAGCGTTTCTATATCGATAGTTGTTCGAGGCATTGTTGTAACAGTATAGTCTTGCTGATAGAAAGAGAACGAAAGTTTCACTTGTGTCGATTATGCACGGACCAACTTTCACCACCTCCGGTGTATATACAAGGGGACGCGTGCTGCTATATCTCCAACAGTGCTACTTATTTAGCATTGATTGTAACGGAACGCCCATATATATGCATACCAACTAAAAATTTCTATTAGTTAACAACTTCTGTGTGATGATGATTATCTTCCAATTGTTTTTCTTTGTACTCCATGTTAAATACTTCAACAGCTTACAATTATTTTATTGCTAACATTCCAATCGTTTCAACATTTTATAGTTCTTATTGGGTGGTCTTCTAAGTGCCAAGTCCTCCTAGAAACGGTAATTTCATTTTGACTCAAAACGTTAGATCTGAAATTGAATATTACTTCATTATTCTAAGTTCAGTGACGGTAGCACTCAATTAAGTATATCTATTTAAGGTGCTGAAGCAATCAGAGCGTAAATGGGCAGGCAAGATGAAAGAGAGACAATATTTTGAAAGCGGTGACCTCGCGCGAGAACTACAGCTACTGGGCGCAAGTTGGGGCGGGAATTAGAATAGAATAGAATAGAATAGAAGTGTCGGCGTTGAAGAAATAGGCCCATGGCCTGTTGCCGATTCTTGAATTTTTTCGTGACTTGATTCACAAGGGATCCAGCCTTTGGAACCCGATCTTTCCATAGCTGACGATTGATTGAGATCGCTGCTGGACTTATTGCCTGGTCCGTAATTTGCTAGGCATTTTAAGACTGAACATGTGCTCCTGCATAGCTTCGTCTAGTCTGTTCTTGAAGATGTTCATACTCGGAGCGTCAACGATGCTATCTGGGAGGCTGTTCCACATGCCGGTGACTCAAAGCGAGAAGAAGTGTTGTCGCATGGATGTGTTACAACGCTGTTTTTTTAATTAAGAGAGGATAATGTTTCCTTAACACTTAGAAGCAGCTAGTAAGACGGTTGTGACGGAACTGTTCTTTGATGTACCACGAGGCGGCTGGATTACATTAGGAGTTAAACATTGATTAAGTTTAACGTATGAGAAGTTTTTATAACTTCTATCATTATTTGTTTACAAAATATCATTTATCCTCTTTTGAAAGTAATTTTTCACGAATATGAAATGCAATAAATACATATTATTCGTATGAATGACAGTGTAGAAATAATTAAATTAAGAAATCTTTTCATCGTTCTCTTAAAGATTACAGCGCAGTGGTGCGCCAGTTATCGAGGTAATGAGACGGCAACGGAAGCTCCAATGACGTCCCGGCGCACTGAATCTCAGATAGCGAAAGGTTAGCGCAGAAAAAGCTAGCGAAAGTCTGACTGATAAGCATGAAGAAAGTTCAGTGATCACAGACTCGGACTGTAATCGGATTTATTATTCAGGGTAAAGGTGAGGATCAACTGAGAATCATTTTAACCAAGTATTTAAAATTTTAAAAGAAAAAGAACATCATACGCACTACCATGTTTGTTTATAAGTATACGACAGTTTATAGACAAACTTCAAGAGGGAATGCGGTTCAAGGTAAATAAACTGTCAACTTAGCCTTGCAAGCTGCATAGATTCTTTGACTAGCAATACCAGGCCGACTAGCGTGATCACTTTCCAGCTGATCGTTTCATAACATTATAATGGTGGCTACAAAACAGAGACCAAAAAACACCACAAGCAAACATGCAACCTGTGTCTGTGTTTTATGAGACTTGCGCAACTCCATTAACCTCTATTGTCCTTGGGATTAGGTAATCTTGATGCAAACGTTTGTTGGTGCAAGACAGCATCCCGCAACCGTGGGAAATAATCGTTCATGACGTAGTTTATAGTAACAAATTACAGCAATTTAATGAGTTAATGCGTAACGTGTTCGTTAGAGCTGAGGAATAAATGCTATATTAAAGACTGCGACGACAATAAATCTTTTATAATACAATGCTTATATTGATTTACGTACAGCTATCCTGAATAAGTTAATCCCCAGTTATTCTGTGAGCAAATGTTTCCTAAGGAAAGACTGAAACGCACAGTGTGGCAGTGAATAATGAAGAATTATGAAATGAAAAGATGAAAAGACTTTTTTGTATAAAATGATCCGCTGGAGGAATAACGAAAGCGAGCAATGATGATGGCAAGGAATCCTTTCAATATTGAACTCGTCTCATTAGTCTGTATCATGGTGTCCATCTCGAAAAAAAAAAGAAATGAAAAAATGCTTGGTTATCGAATGAATCTGGAGTATAATCTTTACTTAGAAACGCAAACGCATATCATGACACCAAATCTGCACGATGAAACTCAGGATTCATTGACACACTAAATATAATCCAATGACACAAAAATTGCGTCATATTTGCAGTAATGACACTAAAATTCAATGAATATATGATCTAATAAATAATCGATTATGATTTCAAAGCACATTCATGCTGCCCCAAATGCCCTGTTTAGTTACTTGCGAGGCCCCGCGCCGGGGCTGATTGAAGCTCTATGTTCACAGCTTGCAACCGCCTCTGAGGAACAGCAGAACCCGCAACTTATATAAGTACATTTATTCAAATTGACTTGTCATCATGCAGGCGCGCAGAGAAAAAGTGTACATTTCTATTTAAATATGAAATGAGATTGAAAATCTGATCATTTGTATGATTTCAGTACTATTTGAGTGTAAACAAATTGCCCTCACCTTGCTTAACTTTTATGCTCTAACGAAATAATGTCTAAGACCTCAAGAAGTTGAATAATTTGGTACATTTTTAAACCCCGCAACTATAATTTTTTTCTGGCTAACTTTCACGTAAAGATTGACGTTTAAACCAGAAAACGCAAATGAGTATTGAAGCAACACTATAAAGTAAATGTACAGAATAAACACAGTAAATTTTGTGTAGTTCCAAAATAAGAATGCAGACTACGAAGCACGATTTGCACTCTGATGCCCATCGAAGCAGCAGCAGCGACAGGGGCACAACAGACCGCGAAGCAACCGTCGTGTTGGATAATCGATTAGGCTTTAATTATAAAGCTTCTTAAGCTCCTGGTGCGCAAGAAGCTGTTCGGTTTTTCTAGCCGATGATCACAAATGGTCAATGTTATTTCTACGAGATATTCGAGGTCTTTGCTTGCGTAATAACATGCAACTGTCTCCTATCAGGAGAGAGATGCGCAATCTAAGTGATCTGACACACAACCATCTGGGCCTTATTCAACCCGATTTGACCGTTCATCTGACCTTTTGTTGCAGTTACAATCAAGAAAATTTTTCCTGGATAGTTTTCATTTTCTACTTGATCTTCTGATTTCGTATATTTACTGGAATTCGACCGTGACTCGTAGTGTCCTATAACAAAACTAATTCTATCTTCGGCAATTGCATTCTTTAATCCTACTTTGTCAAGTGAATTAAATTCATTTTAGAATGCGGACATATCAGCTTGTGACACCGTTGAACTCAGTGAAGGGCCTGGCAATGAAAGTGAATCATTCGTGTTCAATAGACGCATGAACGACCACACGTAAAGGAACGTCTCAAGAGGACTAGAATGCTTTGTGTTGCCATGATGGCGCCCCTGAGATACCTGCCTAGTTTATTGCCTTTCACTGTGTCCTGGCCTGCAATATCTACTTGTTTTTATTAGATTACTGATTTGAACTTGGTTTTCCAGAAGGAAATTTAATAATATTAGTTTGGAGGAAATTTTATGCAAACACA
Source organism: Hyalella azteca (assembly GCF_000764305.2). Classification (NCBI taxonomy): domain Eukaryota; kingdom Metazoa; phylum Arthropoda; class Malacostraca; order Amphipoda; family Hyalellidae; genus Hyalella; species Hyalella azteca. Next base: position 24,678 of record NW_025936619.1, on the reverse strand, counting down.
TTGAATATAATTGTTTTCCACTCGTTGTTTGCAAAATGGAGACGAGCGCATTGTCTCATTCAATGCAGTTTTTTGCACACGGCTGTAAATTAGTTGACGGTATTTGCGTGCTTGTTGAAGATGCATATTCGAATCTATTGTATTCATGAATTTGTACATCAAATAAGAAGTTGGCAACACCATATATGTTAACGGGATGCGCTGTTGAGCCTCTGCTGTTGCAATTAAACCCAGACGCACTTACATCAGTCGGTTTCTGGACATTACAGGTTATCGGAAGTAATTCGATCGCCCAGTACAGAACTAATAAAATGACCCCGTAAACTTTGCATCTGTCCCTCTGATCAACTCATTTATCGTCTCCCTCTCAATGGCACTATTTTCTTGGCACTATTTCTTTAATTCGTAAATGTACTTGTTTTTACGTCGACTATATTCGGATTTTCTTAGCACTGTTCCTTTTCTTCCCAAATGTACTTGTTTTTACGTCGACTATATTAGGATTTTCTTAGCACTATTTCTTTTATTCCCAAATGTTCTTGTTTTTACGTCGCCTATTAGGAGCTGGAGGCAGTTTTGAAATGAAGTAAGTGTTCGCAGGCGTCGTGGCCCAGACCTTCGTGCTAAATAACGTAATTACGTTCAGAGAAAAAGTACAGAGCAGCGGCCAGGGCAGCGACCTCCACAGAAACTGGGTCAGGCAACGCTAACGCCACCCATAACGTTTCAAATTACAAAGTTCAAACCGCAGTAAAGTGCTCGTAAGGGCACTCTCAATAATTTGAAAGTAATGTCAAGTGCTCTTATGAAGCGTGGCGATGTGATTTTTCGACAGCCGCATATCAGTCACTCGAAGACAGGTAGCGGGATAATCCTACGGCTGTTTAATTGAAAACTCTCATAAATGTAAATATATTAGTACGTGTTAATTGTTGAGAAACTTTTGAATTTTGAATGAAAAAAAATTGAATGAAAATTTTACTACCACGCACAAAGACACGACGCACTTCATTAAATGAACATAGATAAAAAGATAAGAAGAGAGAAATGAATGTACTTTAAAATTTACACTTATGCGCAGTAATGAATGACGTTAATGCAATTAAATGATGAATGAATTGATGACTAGCACATAAAAAACGAGTTGCTTTGCCCGTGATGAAGCGGTAGGAAATAAATAGTTTTAATACGCAATTAACAGGAAAATCTATGTTCAAAGCCTTTATATATGAACTTTTATTTATTGATTAAAAATCAAAGAAATACAAGGACTGTTTAAGAAACATCAGCATTCAGGATCGTTCCAGTCAGTTGTGTATATTCAAGCAACGTTCCCAGCAAGTCGTTCTAAAAATACTGGTTCTCTTAATGAGGAAGTCGAGCGATACTTTCATCAAAAGAGTCAATAAATACTCCCCATTTTACTGCCGTGCTAGCCAAACGAAGGCAGTTATTAGGTCAATAGCTGTAGTAAATGTACTCCACTGAGAAACTGACTCAATGAGAAGAATCTTGATGAGCTATCAGGCGAGTCCTTTAAGGGCAATGCGCTATTCTTCTATGAAAGCGACTGCTAAATTATAAGTTGACATATTTTGGCTCTGTCATATGATTGAAATTCTGAACACGTATGAATTTTTTCTTTGTGATCAAAGTCACGCTCCGAAAAACATTTCCCAAACAATCGAAATCTCACTTCTACAAACCCGGTTGAAATTTAAAAATAGTCTGATATTTTGAAGCAATCTAATCAATGAATGGAAAGTGGTCTAGTTTTATTCGAAATTTGTTCACAAATTTTCCGTTTACTTTTTGTTTTCAGTTTGTGTGTATGGAGAACATTAATAACATTAATTTTTCTGCTGGAGACTGCAATGCGTCTAAAATAATTATCTTTTTTCTTTCATCCTCAAGAAAATCTTACAGAATTTTTTATTGTACTACTATAACTCATTTTGACTAATAATTTTTCATTGGCTTTTAATATATTTATTGGTAAATTTGGTAAATTTGTGAAATTATTGACATTAGTTATATGAAATTAGTATTGGCATCAAATGATTCTTATCATCTTTATTCGATCAACGACAACGAAATTTTCCTTTTTCGCTCTCTCGCGTGTAAATTATTCTCCTCTTTCAAGTCAATATAGATTTATGTTTCACATATAAAATTAATACGCGACGGCATCAAGATGAGGTGAGTGAAGAAGCCTGTATTCCGAGCCATAATCCGTCGCCGTGCTGCACCAGACAGCCGCAACTGCTGCCATGAAGCGAGCCCACGTCAGTCTGATCAGCTTAGGCATTATAAAATCGATATTCATTTGCTAGGCTCATGCAAATGCTTTTAGCTCAACCATAAAGTGTTACTTTAGGGCTTAATGTATGAACCAAACTGTGTTATCATGGGCGTCTGACTGTAAATCTGGCATGCATGATGATCAATACGGTTAGCAGACTGCGGCCAACCAAAAACGAGTGACGGCGTCCAATCTAGGCAACGGCGTTGTGTACGACGCATTTTCGAACTTATTGTATTCATTAATTTGTATATCAATAAAAGTTTTCAAAGTCGTATATCACATACCCGTATATCACATACCCGTATATCACATATCCGTATATCACATACCCGTATATCACATACCCGTATATCAAACACCCGTATATCACATACCCGTATATCACATACCCGTATATCACATATCGTGTTTCCTTTCGACATGGCAGTGAAGAAACACATTTGGTAAATGACGTTCATCATGTCAACTTTCAGGATTATTTATGTGCATTCTGCGGTAGTTTTAAGTCAAGACTTTCATAAATACATCTAGAAATAATTTTGAAATTGGTTTGATAGCGGACAAATACTTTATAAAATGCATCCCGCGGTTTAAATGGAAGCAAGCTACAATTTTTTTATTGTCATACAGTTAGGGAAAAATTTCGCCTTAATGCTTGAACGGCCATTTTTAAAGGTAATAGTAACAATTTAAGATGAGTGGGAACACAAATGTAATTGCTTACTATGCAATTTCATTCATTCAAAGGTAAATTTCATGGAAAAATCATAAATGGTCCGTACCTGTGAAGACACTCATATATAAATCTTAATCTAATATAAATTGCACGAGGTTTTGTAAGAAAATTGTTTAATTATTGCAATTATTTTTGCAGTCCATCGACTGCAAATTCAATAATCTAAACACAGCAGCTTTTGTGGTTGATCGTATTTCATCTGTCACGCATGTGGCAATTAGTGCACATTAACAATGAAAAATTCCACCTTTAGATTATAAAATTTCTACACATTTTTTACTTTCTATATTTATCAATACAAAAAGTGTATCCTTTATAAAACGCCTGTGGCAATTAGTGCACAGTAACCATGAAAATAAATTCAACCTCTAGATTATAAAATTTCTACACTTTTTTTACTTTCTGTATTTATCAATACAGAAAGTGTCTCCTTTATAAACCTTACCAATAATAGGATTAGGTGCGGTGTCAAAGGTCAGACAATCCTGACTACTCGACTGCATGGGAGTGTACTTGTATAGAAGCGATTTTCAGGTCGATGGATTTAGACGAATAAGTAAAAGACTTAAGAATAACTTACTTGCTATTTTTTCTTATAGAAAATATGAAAAAGAGCACACTCACGTAAGTACCGTTTAAATTTGTGTACTAAAATGAATGCAATGAACGGCTATGCTGTAGCATCGTCTCGGGAAGTACTCGTTTTCAGGTCGATGGATTTAGACGAATAAATAAAAGACTTAAGAATAACTTACTTGCTATTTTTTCTTATAGAAAATATGAAAAAAGAGCAGACTCACGTAAGTACCGTTTAAATTTGTGTACTAAGATGAATGCAATGAACTGTTATGCTGTTGCATCGTCGCGGGAAGTACTCGTTTCTTCAGAGGCATTAAAAATATTTACACCGTTATTAAGCATTTTGTTAACTGCAACACTATGCATCTTCCCGGAGAGAGGACCATCGCAAACAGGAAGAAATATTACAAATACCACAGAGCTTATATTATTATTATTATTCTCCGAGAATTATAATAATATGATATAATAGTAATAATATTTTATTATTATAATAGTAATATTTTTTACCTTAATATTATTACTGTATTTTTTTTACAAATTTAAGTGAATAAGTATGGACGTGAATATATGCGTGCGGTTTTTGTAATGTATCAAGTGCTTAGCGGTTAAAATGAGTAAATCTATTTGTTATTCGGTGTTTTGTTTTCTATTGATATCTCGACATCATTCAGAAAGAGACAATAGTCATTGGTTTCTCTTTCACTTGTCAGAAAAAAGAAGAAAAGTTTCCAAACATTGCAAGACATAGAATCTCTTCACGTGGTAATTCAATGGATGACATCTATAGCACATGAGTTTGCGTTCAGTCTTTTGTAGTTGAAATCTCTCCATTGATCTGGAAACAAAAGGAGAACGGGGCTTGGTCGGCACTCTCACTCTTGCAACGCGCTACTGCAACTTTATTATAATGCTGCACAATAAGCAACTAGATCTGGGTCTACAAATTGTTTAAAAACTGGGTTTGATTGGCTTAAATTGTTTAAATTTGATCTTTTAATCCCTAAAGTTTATAAACCCGGACGTAATTGCATTAATTGGTCATCTTTTGACCCATCAATCACCTTTTTTGTCGAAACCAACAAGGGATGCATTTTCACTTACGCTTTCTGTTGACCTAACACAACTGCCAGTTGCTCTTCTGCTAATGCTTGATTTCATTGTTGCTGCGGGATCTTCCGCCTGATATTTTTTGACTATCATTTTGTCCCGTTAAATATTGACTGTAGTCTCTCGCACATTATATTGCATAAATTGCCAGTTCAAAAAAGTGCAGTCGAATAATTTTCACACTTACGCGGTCGTAATAGCGGTTCATCGGCATACATTCCAGAAAACCTGATGTCCACTTTTAAAACTTTCATCCGTCATCGTGAAGGTTCGGTTCTTGTTGAACGAGCAGAGTTGACGCAAGACCAAACATTCACGTAATTTTCTGCTGGATTTCGTCACCTCGAGTGGAATAATTGCGTGACCAGGGACTCTTCCATCAATCTAATGGCCACGCATTGGAATTACTTCTCACCACCCGATCTCACCGCGTCACATTAAACTAATATCTTAATATCTACAGCGCAATAGAAGAGTCATCAACAGAAGGTCTCGTGAACGGATAAAAAAGTAATTGAGTTGTTCATTATTTACGTCGGCTCTCATGATGGCGCAGCTTCACCATGTGTTGTTTGACTCGGGTTTTCTTAGATGTAATTTATTACACGGTAATGAATATTCTGAATAATGAAGATCGGGCAAACGTGTGACCATTGAACCGATGGTTTGATGTTTGTCTATTTCCATATTAAAATATTAGAGAATAAATTACAGTCAAACTTAAGGAGTTTTCGTCTAAGTAGCAAGCATGTTTCCTATAATTTTATAATTTTCATATAATTTATTGGAATTTTAACGTATGTTCTTTTTCAATAAATTTAGACCAACAAACACGATATACTATTCCATTGCGTATTCGGGTTCAGCTAAGTTCTTTTTAGCCCATTTTCTCATTTATGTAAAAAATGCACTATTGTGCTCGCCATGTCCGTCTGTCTGTCTGTCTGTCCGTCTGTCCGTCCGTCTGTCCGTGACCTCAAGTTTTCGTCGACTAGAAAATGCGCTCTCTGTCACTCACTGCAGTGAGTACTGAGTTATATTTTTTGATGTAACATGTGTTGTATGTGTACAACATGTGTATTCATTAAATAACCGTAAAAAATTCTTGCCGTTGTAATTTTCACTCTTCATGGATGACAATCAGCAAGGTTTGAATGTCACTTCATCCACACAATGAGGTGAATCGATGTGGCTACGACATTTGCATATCGTAAGATGGCAAAGTTTTCTCTCTGCATCCTGTAGCCTTTGTTGCAGGCAGGAAAACGGATGTTGTTCGAGAGCTGAAAGGACAGATGTGGTTTTCAAACGCGGTGCGATTCGCCCAACCATGACAATCTACCAGGTCTGAAACAAATACAAGTTAATATTTATTACCCTTCGTCTAAAAATCTGTGCAGCATGAGGAACTATTGATAGAAGCAAAAAATCCAGGTAAATAATTTTACGACATGTTTATCTTTCAAATGTAATTTATTTGTAGAAAACTTTATGAGCCTCATTTTTCAAAACCTGAACCAATTGAACAAAATAAAATTTCAAATTATATAAAAATATTAGCTGATTTGCACGATTATTGTTCATTAAGGGCAAATCCCAAGGTATGTATCAGCAGCTATGCTTGTTTGTCACATTAACGGCTTGGCTGAAACGGACGGATGGCCAATGATAACTCACCTCTGTCTGTCTAGAATCGAGATTAGTCTTTAAGCCAATTTTGCTAATCGATGTTGTCTTCAATGCTGCATTTGTATTGCAAGTCTTGCTTGTCAGTCATCTCCTACTTATTGCGATTGCAGCAGCAATCGCACTTATTTTGCTGCAGCTACTAGGATGTGGAAATTTGCAAGCTCATGGCAGCCCGATTTCTCATCCTCAAATCTTTTCCACCTGATTCGTTAATGTAAACTCGTTTTGCTCCTTTAAATTTTCATCGTATATCGCATGGTGCAGAATCAAATTTCTAACATTAGCGTCAATTGCGCCTTAGTTAAAAAACGGATGTTAATTCATCAATGCATATGAAATACTTAGAAAAATAATATGAAAGTTTATAATCATCTAACCAGCCTTTGTCTAATTTAGCCACGTACGTAGTAACTTAAATTGAATCATATCGTGCCTGACTTTCTGACTTATATTCTAATTTTATCGTAACGTTGTCAGCCAGACGGACTGTTCCCTATCTCATTCTACTTGTCGTTCCCGCAGCAACATTGTCAATGTAAGTTCCTCACATATCGAGTTTCCTGCCGACAAATCACCTGTCGAGATCTAGAGGAGTTTGTCCTTGAGTTTGTGTACAGCGGAACTCCTTTGCTTGCTAGAGCCAAACTTTGGAACTCCTTTGGAAGAGCGGAACTCCTTTGCTAGAGCGAATTTGCCTTTGCCGGTTTACCATCAGAGCCTCTTTTACAGTCAGTTTACTATAACCAACTTTATTTCCAGTAAAATTCAAGGAAGTCTTCAAAACTTGACTAATTTTTATGTAATAAATATGCCTTCATCCTGGTACATTTGCTCCTTTACTTATAGTGTGTAGAATTCGTTCCTGAAGTTTTTGTGGAAACAAGCAAAGCATTTCCATGGGTATTACAATTGTGAAACAATTTGAGGCGTTCCCTAAAAAAGAGAAGAAATTATATGATGTAGTTAATCCTACTAAACATTAAGTAAGAAAACTATGATTCACTATCACAAATTAAACCCCATCGCTTCATAATATGGATATAACCAATAACCAGCACCTATAACGCGTATCATCTCATCACTTTACAACCACAGTCACATGTTTCCACACTTTCATACCGAATAACATTACGATCCTCTATAAATCGGTCTTAGAAGTTTAATAATTGATACACAAATATTTTCAATATCAACCAATAATTTTTTTTAAATTTATGATTACGCCCCGATTAAACATACATACTCCCAATATTTATATCTTATATAACTACAAGAGTATCTGTATATCGTCTGAAGATCATTCAGGCCTCGTAATTATATAGCCAGGCATCAGCCCACAGGGGTAAATTTTTTAGAACCACCCCATGCAGGCTATAATCTTCCAACCGTATCTTTACTGTATATGCTGAAGAGAATTATCATGATTGAAACAACACCCTATATGCGAATGCCCGCCTTAAGCGTACTCCCTTCGACTCTGGCCATTCACAAAATTTTCTCAATGAACTTGGGGCAGGATAAGGTGGAGAGTAGACACTGCACGAGCTACCGCACGCTTCATTAACGTTCGAATCCGATTCGTTTACGATAATCGAATGGAGGCATTGTTCTCGGTATCGGCACGTTTACGACCTATTCCGTTTCTCCTGAGATATGGCATGCCGATGAGGTCAACTCAAGAACGAGAAATTTGCAGGCCATCTGGCTTAGCTGCACGCAGTCGAGACCACAGACACCTTATATGGCAAGCTTATGCAATCTGTGCTACCGACTTAATCAAGTCCCGTCATCTTATATACTCATGCCATCATTAAATGTGTCCTTATATGAAGACTGTTGCGGTGACAAGTTTCCAATTCAGCAGTGGATCCAATTTTAGGACAACGTCAACCAATCTTTGGGAGCCAAGGAATATCTTTCGAACTAAAAAATTTTTGATTCGACGTGCTGTAACCTCAGTCAACCGGGCTAGTGATCTAATGAAGTTCGTAATATTAGATTAATAAATAATCTTATTTTGTTTGTTTAAAGCACTTCAAATCGTTTTATTCAAGTAAATTAGGCTTAAAAATTCTACATATATGGACAAACAAACAATGTTTTTTTTTCTCAAAAACGAATAAGTATAAACTCCAGCTGGACGCATTTAAACATGACCGTAACCATGACACTGATTTCCCAAAATTTAATAATAAATAACGTGGGTATACAGCAAAATTGTCAGACAGTTTTCTCGCTTTGTTATAATGACCCCAGGAAAATTGAGAGCCAGCGACGTTATAAGTTGCTCCAGTTTGTAATATAATTTCTTTGAAATGTAAAAGGTAAAAAATATCGTCTTACGATTGAAATCACATTTATTCAGTTTTACGAGCGTTTTCGCAGTAATTCAAACCGTATCTGCGAATCCCGCGACGTGCCAATAAATGCGAAAAAAGTTGTCTCGTATGGTTCTGCTGAATCTATACTAACGAGTACCATACGAAAAATATGCACAGCCTATTGTGCAAAAGTGTTCTCTAAATTCTGCAAACATCCCCCCTCCCGAAACAACGCCTTTCGATCATTTGACCTGACACTTTTTTATGACCTGGTGATCTTGTCGCCAGCTGCTCTGATCATCCTCTGGATGCTTCATAAGGAACATTCGCCTGTAAAAGGATCGATATTCATGCCTACATATGGAACACAGATTCTCTCAATGGAGCTGCTGCCAATGAAACTTGTGAATGAACGTCAGCCTGCGAGCGTACAAATGCAGATGATCGAAGGAGTGTAGTAAATTGTCTTGTGTTCCATAAACCGTAATTATACCGTCTCGTGCCTGGCTGATTTATGCTCTATTGGGTCACTGATATGATAAAATTTTCATTTTGTCATAAAACTGTTCATAATAAAACATGTCACTATGACCAAAGTTTTGCAAAGTTTTAACATTTCCCTTTACTGCGTATACTTTTTAGTGTAGAATTTTTAAAAGGGTAATTGATGTGCAGTTGGATCCACTATATTAAAGAAATGAAGAACACTGTGTAATGTTAATCAATTTACATACGCAGTGAAATATTTCAGTTGGTACGGTCTGTATTTACTCGAAAAATTTCAAAGTAGAGTTAGGTTCTGATGAACAATAAACTCGCAACAGAATTAAGTTCTTCAATTTTCTTGCTACTATATACCTAATTTTCTTGCTAATTAATACTTTTCTTCCATGCTACTTAATACTTATTGTATTAAGTAGCATGAAAACACAACGAGGTAAATAAGACACATTTGGATCACAGATTTTTATACGCACAGAATCCCAGACTGAACGACAGCTCGGAGCCCACAGTAAAAACTGGCCTCTGAACTCCGCTTATGGCGGTTGGTCGGAATGACATTTCAGAGATTACCTTGCACTGTAGATCATGGAGAGATCGTGCGTGTTTGCTCTGGCTCGTGTTGGTAACAGAGATATTATTGCTTGAAAACTTTTTTACCAAGCTCTGTTTTTGGTGCAAACGAACCTTCAAGTGAGAAATGAATACGTTTAATTCTATGTTTTTTTTTGCGATGCACCCTTCACATAAGAGTGTGGCATAATGTGCTTCGAACAATCTTTCTAAAATTACTTCGCCACTTGGAAGTAAATTTGCAGCAATTTATTTTCTTATCTTTTGAAGGTGATGACCATTGCGAAAATACCGTCTCATATCAAATTCATATTGTAAGACTTAGCTCTTCCTGATTTGCATAGAAAATTGTAATAAAAAAAAACAAGATTTTGGTTAAGAACAGAATTTTCATTCATGCGTTTTCTGTGCAATATTATAAGCTCTGAACATTATGCGCATTAATGTTTTTACAAAGAGTACTCTTCATCAGAAAAGGATGGTGGCTCAAAAAATGTATGGATAGCAATTCAGTATCATTAAGCTGAAGTAGAACATACGTAGGTCATTAGGAATTTCGTAAGCTATAGATACAGTACAGTAGATGCAATGAAAACAGCAATCAATGTACTAAAAAAACTGCGTTGTAACACATCCATGCGACAACATTTCTTCTCGCTTCGAGTCACCGTCATGTGGAACAGCCTCCCTGATAGCATCGTTGACGCTCCGAGTATGAACATCTTCAAAAACAGACTAGACGAAGCTATGCAGGAGCATATGTTCAGTCTTAAAATGCCTAGCGAATTACGGACCAGGCAATAAGTCCAGCAGCTATCTCAATCAATCGTCAGTTGTGGAAAGATCGGGTTCCAAAGGCCGGATCCCTTGTGAATCAAGTCACGAAAAGTTCAAGAATCGGCAACTGGCCATGGGCTAATTTCTTCAATGCCGACACTTCTATTCTATTCTAGTCCGGGGCGAAAAAATTTGCTCCAACGTCAGCTTGTATAATCATATTCGAAGTATCCTGAATTGTTTCTGTATATAAGAACTTTTGCCATTCAACGGCACATATTACACAGCAATCATCAATTTTTCCAAAATCCGAGCCACGAATGCCAACTTGGTGCCATCAGTGAGGGCAAACAGTATCAAAGATTGTGTGTTCGTTGTAACTGTCTGGATTCTGACTTAACAACACCATAGCGATTAAATTTTTTAATTCGTTTTACCTTCATTAAAATGCTTCATTTACAGTTCATGAATATCTGTTGTTGAGTGTTAATCGCTGCCGGGACCCAGAACCCAATTAATTGGAGCTGAACTGTCGATTTCGAAAGTCGTACTGCGGTCTCGTCATTTTAATTGCTGACACGTCTGCTGTAATGGAGGCTCTGTAAACTAACGCTAAAAAGTTTTCTCTCCTACTCTTTTAGGCCAGAGAGAACGAATTGATTCAACAAAAATTCTGTGTCTGTGTCGACATCGTGGTTTTTCAGGTTAGAGAAATTTGGATTTGTCGAATCAACGCTTAATGGTTCCTTCTCACTATAATGCGCCTCTAGAAGTCAATTTAGAAGACATTGATTGCAAACATTTACATATTTTTAAACGTGCAATGAACATAGCATGCAGGTCTTTTAGTTAAGTAATACATCAAATAAGTTCCTGCCGAGTTATGACTTCAATTTAACCTGGAATTACAATCATAATTACGAAAGCACTTTAAATTTCAAACTAGGGTCTAAAATTAAATAATTATAATTCTAGAATTATAATTAGCGTTAAAAATTATAAAAAGTCAGCATTATTAGAATTATAAATAATTCTAATAACGCAGTCATCGCTAACCTGTCTCTTATACACATCTAGATGTGTATAAGAGACAGATTTAGAACACATTGATTGCAAACATTTACATATTTTTAAACGTGCAATGAACATAGCATTTAGGTCTTTAAGTTAAGTAATACATCAAATAAGTTCCTGCCGAGTTATGACTTCAATTTAACCTGGAATTACAATCATAATTACGAAAGCACTTTAAATTTCAAACTAGGGTCTAAAATTAAATAATTATAATTCTAGAATTATAATTAGCGTTAAAAATTATAAAAAGTCAGCATTATTAGAATTATAAATAATTCTAATAACGCAGTCATCGCTAGGTGCATACATGTTGGACAAACGAATGTTAATTTAATATTTTTGCTGATGGACATAATGCTTTTACTCGCGCAATTGCACTGAAGTTGTTTTTTTTTTGTCCCTCTGATGGTCTTATTATTATCGAGTAGATCGTACCTCGCTGATTTTTTGTGGGTGGAGAAATTTGTGTTCCTTATGCAGAGCAGACTACGCCATTAGCAACCTACCTTTATCGCCAGCCACAGTCGCTGCGAGTATAATATCTTGTGAATAAATTATAAATCAGTCATAAGAGTATTTTATATAGAAATAATTTCGGCCAAATAACTCCTATGCACACGATCATAAACAAACAGTTTACTTCATAAGTGGTATTTAGCCTTTTCGTTTACCCGTTAGAATTAAGCGAGCAATTGACTGTTAAAAGATTAGTACCAGGAGGCTGTTACTGAGGAGATCCAGCTCATCGAGAAAGGTAATGTCTTGTATTCGTGCGATTTATTCTGTTATTATGTGTCTTGTAATTTCTGAAACGTGGAATAGATAAATTTATTTCAACTGTTTGAAGAATTAAAATCCAGCTCGTGCTGCTTATGATCACAATCCAATTTACCAGAATGTAAACTGTATACAGAATGTAATTTGTGCAATGGACTTCCCAATTCACGATTCTGAACTGAAATTTTCTTGGTTAGGTATCATGGAGAGAAATGCGCTTAAAAAAAAGGAAATCTCTTGTCCGGACTGGTTTCTAGTATAAAAATCACCATGACCAAATTTTTTACCATTTTTCATCCAGCGTGAGAAGTAGGCGTAGTATTTTACCGCTCGATCCATGGCAATTGCCTTCATTACACCCATACAGATCTTGATGCTTGTCCGAAGCCCCACAATTGAACCCGGCAAGTCTTCAATTGGCCTCCTTATTTAACCCTTTCTTGCATTTTTGCCGTCAGTCCAGGCTTCGTTCTTTGTGTCGAATTGACAGATCAGTTAAAGACTAAATAGCTCATAAATTACACGCAATCTCGCCTTGTGCCACAAACGCACCGTCTAGGCGTAATTTGGCATCTGGGGCCATACTTTCAAAACTCGCTAAGTGAACGTAAGTACTTACGCTCTATTTTCTTGTCTATGATTGGTGGATTTTGCTTGAAAGGCCGTCAATGATTGGCTGATGAACTTACGATATCTTAACTATTTTTGAAAGTATGGCCCCTGGAAACTCCACGAGTGATAATGTTTCTTCGTCAATGTGCCTGCGATCGATGATTATGAGCTGATATACATACACGAAACAAAGCACATTTCGAAGGACCATTAGAGAACGCTTTCCTTAATGTTGACCGATGTATATTTGATTAAAAGCACCCCAAGTTATTCTGTATATTTGAAATGAACCTATTTTTGTTGAATTTTACCATCGCTGATCGTTTACATTCTACTCATTAATCCCACTCATAGGTTTCTACAATAAATCAGCATTTTCGAAGCACGTTGATTCTACCTGATTTTGTTGACACTATCCTAAGCCGGGAAAAATGCAGTTGAAATTTTATTGTCATTTCTTAGCTGATACCGATTGTTCTTAACGACACATCATGAATAATTTAAATAACAACAATCATCCGTATGATGATGCTACCTGAATGACGTTCTGATTTAATCATCGTACAATTAATTAAGTTAGAAGTGGACTCTTTAAACAAATTAAGTGACTCTCACAAACTTTCTCCAGCGCCTAATGCTAAAGAAATAATTTTCACTGCATAGTGAGCCGCCATCACCGATGGTGCTAGGGTGCAACCTCAGCAACACTTCATATATAAATAAATTTCGGGTTTTGAAAAAATCAAATTTTCTCTGATTTAAAGCTGTCGTTAAATGAATTGAATGACATAATATACATAAATTCACTTACAATTTTTGATAGGTTTTATGGCTTGATTTTCAATTATTTAACATATCTATCTAACTACGCGGAACGAGGATGCACACCCAATGCAGTAGAATAGTGTAACTTTAAGGAAAATCGAACGCGTATTGTTGCAAGAAAAATAAAATTACAAATTTAATAATTACATAATCATTGATAATTATTAATGATACATGTATTAATAATTATTAAATTAATTTACGAAGTTTATTCGTTAAAGATAAAGATTTATACAATCCTGAAAGATTATTGAAGCATCCTAAGGCCGGAAATACGGCTTATGTCAAGGCTTTTTCAAACCAAGCTTTATTTATGCTGACTCCGATCATTTCAGCCTCCTACACACGCAAAAAACATGTTTGCATTCTCAGTCTCAAGTTCAACTGTATGTTTTTCACCATTCTGCGCGTTGATTTGATTCAACAGAAAAGCACTTACTGATACTAATCACCTATACGCTAGGTGGTATCAATCACCTATAATATATATATGTAATATATATATAGGTATATATTATATATACGCTATATTATATATATAGCGTATAGGTGATTACCACTATGGTAATCACCTATACGCTAGTGGTATCAGCCACCACTTGCGCTAAGCTCCGGGCATTATTCATGAATAGCACCGTCTGAGGTCGTTAGACACGGTGAAACTGTTGCTGGATATCTGGGCCTATGCTTTCAAAAAAATTTAAGGGATCGTAAGTTCATCAACCAATCATTGACGGCCTTTCAAGCAAAATCCACCATTCATAGACAAGAAAATAGAGCGTAAGTACTTACGTTCACTTAGCGAGTTTTGAAAGTATGGCCCCAGGTCTCTAGGACAACTTAATCCTCTTGTATACCAAGTGCGTAGCATCGACCCTGACCGTTCACAACTGTGATTAATGCATACGTATAGGTATCTTGCTTCTCTCTCAACGCGCTACCAAATTATCAATTCTTTATCAAAATGAAATTCTGCATTTACGGACAAGATTTGAATGCTCATAATAGCCTGTGAATAGAATTACAGATGGTTCAATCAATCGTTAGCATTTATTAATCAAAATTACAATATTTACATCGTAAAGCTGAACTACAAAACAAAGGGACTGATTCATGTACCTTTTCATGAAAAAAAAACTGACTCTGGAAGGATCATTCGCTGCACTTTTCCAAAAAGTTTTATTAAGTCGCTAGATAGGAAATATCCAATTTTAGCGTTCGCATTTTAATGCGCATAAAATATAGGCAATAACTTAAATTAGACGTCATCGAGGTAGTTGTTGGTTGACATGAAAAAAAAATATTTTCCTAAGCTTCTTTTTCCAATAATGATAAGAACTGTACGCTATCAGAAATCGGGCTTCTCTGTCGATTTTTATGATAGCACCACATATTATTTTTATGCCGTAAGATAGCTGGAATTATTAGATCAATTTGTATTTTCATCAGCAAAGAGTGTTACTTTTAACAGAAGCAGGTACAGACCTCAAAATGTAGTTCCCTTCGTGATAAAAAGGCTATATTCATGGAAGCTCAGAAGCATCAGCCAACCTGAAAGAAAATTTCTACAAAATAACTGAAGTCATTCATTACTTGCCGTTGTATCTAAGATGAGCTATTCCCTGCCATATGGCAGCAATTCTCAAACTTTTTGAATTCACGTACCACTTAGAAGTCCCGTCCCTTAAGTCGTAGCGTGTCACTATATGTCACCACATACGTAACACTTATAATACATAATATACACTGATAAGTCTCATAATTGTATCATACCTAACTAAATGTAATAACAATTTGAGCATTAAATAAATGTGATGTTTGAATTTTACGGATAGCCACTATGAACTTGCGATCGAGTGCCCTGTAGAAACAATTTCATTTGGCTGTTAGGTTATCGTATGCTGAGAAATAAACATATTTTTCAGTTTAAAATAACTAATTTCATATATCGTTGATGAAAGAAAAGTGTTCGCGTACCACCATATAGGCTCTCATGTTTCCTAGTGGTACGTGTACAAAAGTACGGGAACGACTGGCATAGGGTATAATTTGAGCTTTTCTTCGTCGTTAATTCCACATTAATTCTACATTTTTGCATAATTTAGGACGACTTTCCCTATACAGTTATGCCGTTCCTCCTGATACTGAAAGCTCACCTAATGTTATAATATCTGCGATCAAGTTTTTGACATAACCCATGCACACGCCCGATATATTTTATATATCCGATAATAAAGGTCACAGATTCTCGGTACGTTGTTCGATTACGTTCAATACGTTTTATTTAAAAAAACGATTCAATTTCTATGGGCAAAATATGTGATAATCAAATTCCAATATGTTGCCAACATTTTAATAAAGGAGATATTCAACATAATTGTTATAAAAAAAAACAATAACGAGAGGTGCACTAAGTGCACATTCTTTTATTAGTTTTTCTTTATGAAATTATTTTCTTTTTCGTGACGTTCGAAACTTCTCGATTGCAAGGACTTCCATGACGTGATCGCCGCTGAATTCGGAACTACTTTGCCGGTGCTGTTATTTACTGTAGGGTATGTCAGTCATTCTATGAAGAGCCTCATAATAATTCAACAGAAAAAATCATGAGTAAAGTAGAAAGTATAATATCCGTTTGTGAAGAATGACCAATTGCATTGATAAATTTTTTGAATGATGAAAAAAATTTCCAATAAACAGCCAAATTTCAGCGGCATGAAAAGCTATTGAATTGACATATATAACGCTAACAAATTCACGAAAATTATTTATGCTTGGAGTTTGATAACATGTTACTGTCTAATTTATTTTCAGTGGCATGAAAATTCTCAGAATACAAAGAAATAACTAATGCAGTTCGGGCGAATTATTCATAAAACTATTATAGAAGTACATAAAATAAATTGAGTGGGTCGATGTCAGGAGCAGGACCTCGGAGCGCATAGCCTAATACCTCGGCTACTTTCACTTCTGACCTGCCGAGGCAACCTGGCTGCTGCTCGGCTTACTAGCTGTGACATGGCCTACCGTTACATTTTCTTCGTTGTTATTTATTATGTTAGCTGACCTGCCTCTACAACTTACAGCAGTATGGCCTGCCGCTACATTTCCTTCGTTGTTCTTTATTATGATCTGCCTGCACAGCTTACTGCAGTATGGCCTATCGCTACATTTCCTTCGTTGTTAGCGCATTTCCTCATTTATGGAAAAAATGCACTATTGTGCTCGCCATGCCCGTCTGTCTGTCTGTCTGTCCGTCTGTCCGTCCGTCTGTCCATGACCTCAAGTTTTCGTCGACGAGAAAATGCGCTCTCTGTCACTCACTGCAGTGAGTACCGAGTTATATTTTTCTTTATTATGATCTGACTGCACAGCTTGCTGCAGTATGGCCTACCGCTACATTTTCTTCGTTGTTAGCGCATTTTCTCATTTATGGAAAAAATGCACTATTGTGCTCGCCATTTCCGTCTGTCTGTCTGTCTGTCCATCTGTCCGTCCGTCTGTCCATGACCTCAAGTTTTCGTGGACGAGAAAATGCGCTCTCTGTCACTCACTGCAGTGAGTACTGAGTTATATTTTTCTTTATTATGACCTGCCTCTACAGCTTACTGCAGTATGGCCTACCGCTACAGTTCCTTCGTTGTTCTTCATTATGATCTGCCTCCACAGCTTACTGCAGTATGGCCTACCGCTACATTTCCTTCGTTGCTATTTATTAGGTTAGCTGACCTGCCTCCACAGCGTAATACTCTATGGCTTGCCGTCACATATCATTTATTCTCCTTGTTTTTATTCAAGTTTTAAACTACTTTCTCTGCTTAACATGATCAGCTGATTCATATACTTATAAAATAAATAGCAATTTATGAAAACTGCCCTCTGCCATAAGCAGCTGCTTGACATCACAACTAATTTTCATAGCTATTTATTGAATCCCAGAAAATGGCTCCTCCGCATATTACACACAACATTCTAAAGCTAAACTTCTTTCACATACCTGTGTATTAAGTTACATTATTTTCTCCATCAGTTTTTTGTTCTATGGCCAGCCGCTATAAAATTTACTTAGCAATTCTTATCAATTTAGAATACCTGCCTTCTATGCTAACTGCGCCAAGACCTTCCGCTTTACGTCATAAAATTCGTATTTATTGCATTAGAGATCCTGCCTCTTCAGGATACTAACTAGGATATGGCTTGCAGCTATACACTCCATTCTCATTGCTATTTATTCAATTACGTGAACTGTTTATTCCACTTTTTTTGCTCGTCTTTTCAATACACTTCCTCTGATTATAATTAATTTCGTTACAGAGCTAACAGCTAGCTTGCTTATACAGTCCCTTCTCCTAATTATTAATTAAATTAGAGAGCAAGCCTACTCAGAGTAATACGCTAGAACCTTGCGCTGCACTTCTTTCTAATAGAAATTAAGTTAAGTTTAAGAATAAGAAAAATAAGTGAGAGAATTTGCCTCCCTAGCTTAAGCCTGTTTTATATTGCATCTTGGTAAATATCAATTAATACCCCTATTTAGTTCAATTCAAGTTTATTTTAATTGCTTAATTTCCTTCCATTATCTCTGATATTCTTGGTCCGGTGATCAGAAAATAACTTTACGAGGGATGTAAAATTGACGATGCTGGAAATAATGTCAGTACCAGAAATCTAGCACCTGACCCTCGCATGGCCCATGATCTGGAAAGCCACTGCATGCAAGGCCCGCCAAATATCGAACAAATGTCACGACCACGACATGAAGCGCGGGAACCTGTGACTTGACACCAACCCTGTACCTAATACCTGTCAGTCCTTAGGCGAGACTGTGCCACACCTTACGGAGGACTTGTTCACGTGAGCCAGGGTTAAATGTGAAGCATTCACTGCCAGTGATATACACCTTACATAGGACTTGTTCACGTGAGCCAGGGTTAAATGTGAAGCATTCACTGCCAGGGATAATTCAATGCGCGTCAATGTGACATTGGAATGAGCTGCAAAGGCATGTTATAATAATCTACATAATACACATCTCGTTGGACTCTAAAAAAGCTTGGCTACATCTTTAGTTAAAGTTCCTGAGTTTTATTTGTGTTGTAGAAGAGCACAACATTTAGCACGGGTCACTGAAGAAACAAGTGATTTACATTTTGAGAAGACATGAAGGCTATCTTGAAAGATCAACATTATCTGTACAGTTTCTTTATAGCTCACATCTTTCACTTCAATAAATGTGTGACTTTTACCGCCTCCTAATCCCTGCAGGTAAAATCGTGTCATCAATCTTCCGTTTAAGGAACTTGAGGGCTACCCTAAACTTCTTTATATTGATCGAGCAATCATGAAACAATTTGTTGCTGTCGTTGTGCCGTAGTGCAGGGCAAGCTTAAATAAATTAAGCCACCGATCATAAAATAGGAAAATCGAAAGATTCGTTTATACCATCATGACATATACATACTTCTTCATACACTCCAAAATGTCGCTTTAAAAACTTCCTTCACCGGTGGTCTCTACAATGTAACTGCAGATAATTTATTTCTTTAGTATCGATTTAGCTTTGAATGTCTAAGTACAGCAAGTTATCTCTAATTATTATAGGTGCATATATCTGCTTCGTTGCTTTCTACTCACCTTGCCGACAGCAAGGTAGACGAGGGACATATAACTCCGTTTTATTGACGAAGCCCCTCTGTATTCAAACGAACTTTACTGCATATTGGATGCAAAATTACCTGAGATCAGGCTTGACCTCTTCAGATATACATTCACTAGACTGTCAAATTGTTTCAGTAAAAACTGCCCCCTATTACTCCTTCACCAGCATCCCTGCCTCGCATACGAAACTGTTACCCAGTTCCTGGGGCTATGAACGAGTGGTGTCTTACTGCTCTACGCAATCTACATCTAAGGCTCGGAAAATTCATTAGTGGTTTCGTGATTTAATTCGGTTTCTTAGTAGCACAAAGTTGAAAATTCAACAAACATACTGCGATTATTTGTATTCATTCATAACTATAATAAAAGCTCCGGTTAGGTCTAGTTTCCTCTTAAGCAGAAACGGAAAAAAATTTAAGCCACTTTATTATAAAGAACCTAACTAGAATGTGTGCATCAAATGGTTTTTATTCTCCGCCAGATGTAAGTTATAAATGAGGATGATTGCCGCAAAATCTTTGAGCACCGAACTTATCTTGGTGAGAAACAAAACATCGACGTTCTTTTCTGTCCAGAGTTTTCTGGAGATTTAGAAAATTTTATATTGAAGTATATACCCTTACCTTTTCCTCCAGAATATTGGCCAACTTTTGAAATCGGAAAACAAATTGACCGGAGATAGTCCGTTTTCAGCCGCGCCTGGCATGTATGCGGTGCGTTGAGTTATATGCTAGGTTGCCCAATTCGGCCCTACTTTCTTTTCAGCCTGCGGCAAGGCAGGGCGAAACCGGTCTTGCTGTGCAAAGGTCTTCCCTATTAAAACTTGCCAGGTTGCCCAATTCGGCCCTACTTTCTTTTCAGCCTGCGGCAAGGCAGGGCGAAACCGGTCTTGCTGTGCAAAGGTCTTCCCTATTAAAACACTACAAAAAACTGGGTGAAATGATGACCCAAACCTTACGCAAAGAAAGCCTGGGGAAACGATAAAGAACGGAGCGTGGTGAGCATGCATGGAGGTGCATGTTACGGCTCTGATTTTTGCAATATTTGCCTTTTAGTTTATGAAAAACTGTGACGCCTAAGTCGAAAGGTTTCAACTTTCATGTAATGAACAGAATTTTTTCAATGTACTAAAAATTATAGCTTTTACCGTAGAATGATCGTTTCACCGCATGCCAGATCGTTGTGAATGTTTCAACCAGATGGTTTATTTTCTTGGTAGCAAGTTTTTTTGAAGTTTTATCTTGCGAGTAAGATCACGATGGTCTTGATCTTACTCGCAAGTAGTATTTGAGTTAGGCAATTTCATCAGTAAATGCAAGGGAGGCAATCCGCGATGTGGTTCCTGAGGCTGGCATCTGTTGGCTGCTCGCAGAGCTGTTGCTGCGGCCGGAAGTTTGATATCCGTCGGTCTCTTACTCGCCCAGGTGTGGTGCCGAGTCCAGTCCATGGCTGATTAAGTTATTTTCTGCTATACTTAGCATTAGTCTAAAGCATCTACGACTGTATAATAAGAAAAAATATAACTCAATACTCACTGCAGTGAGTGACAGAGAGAGCATTTTCTCGCCGACGAAAACGTGAAGTCATGGACGGACAGACGGACGGATACACAGGCGAACGGACATGGTGAGCACAATAGTGCATTTTTTCCATAAATGAGAAAATACGCTAAAAAGGCAGCGTTATTCAATCGTTCGTGTACAACATTACCCTAGATTAGAAGTCATACAAATATTATTTAAATGCAGCAATTATTGCAAGATAAATGCAGACTGAACCCAGATGTGAAAACCTGGAAATATCGTGAAGAATGTAGTCGCTTAATTAATTAATTTCTTTCACTGAATGCTTACGTAACCGAAGTTCATTCACGTAGAAAAAACAACATGGATAATGTCATGAAAATAATATAATCACAATCATACATCAGTTTTGGACGTAACCTTAAGTTTGTGTATCACGGCGATATTTTTTGACCTGATATTCGCACCGGGTTAAATTCACATTTTAGATATCATGTGAAATACATTTGAGAGTTAGCAGATCAGTCACTTTAAACTCGTCTTGTGAGAAGTCTAATATAAAGCCTCATTTCAATTGCCACTTANTGCTGGACTTATTGCCTGGTCCGTAATTTGCTAGGCGTTTTAAGACTGAACATATGCTCCTGCATAGCTTCGTCTAGTCTGTTTTTGAAGGCGTTCATACAATGCTGCACTTTGCCTTCGACACAAATATTATTTCAGAGTTAAATGATAAGCTCGCTGTTGAATGGAGTAGTACAAAACTAACATTCGCCATCATTTGTGAGCTTGTTTCTGACACTTTATTTGTACCGGTTTCCTGGATCAATATTCGAGAAAGAGAGGGGCTACAGAAAAAGCTTTGTGCACTTATTCTGCTCATCTAAAATTTTTGATCACATGTTAGGATATATTGGTCACGAAAATTTTTTATTTAAATAAACTGTGTGCACTGCAGGAGTTATCCCAACTCAAACTTTCAATATTCCCTACTTCGGTAATATCACTCTAAGGAATAATGAGGTTTTCATCACCGCGAACCCTGATGGTAAATATATTTTGAATTTTCTACGAATTTAATTTGTATTAAAATATGGAAAAGCAGAAGGTAAATGGAAATTCTAAATTGATTCGGGCTGAAATTACCAAAGGTTAAAGCAAGAGCGGCACAGCCTCGGCCTGCGCAAGCGTGAAAATATGTATACGAGTGTCTATTTAACTGCTGAACTTTACATGCTATAAGGACAAATAAAGTGACAAAACACAAATACAAACACACAGTCAAACAAACTTTTTAAAACGCATGAATGATTAGTTGTTTGTACCATGAATGTTTGTCTGTGATAGCGTTTTGATGTGTTGTTATCAGTAGATGAAACGAATGAAAGAAGGTCGCGGTTCTCTCTCATCTAAAGCATATTCACTTTAAACATAAATTTTCAATGACATAATTGCATATAAATATTTTAAAAGATTTACTTCGAAATTATGATAGAATTTTAATGCTCACAGGCGCAGCTTCAAGATGGACTTAATGAATCTTGCGGACAAAATTTATCGATAAAAATAATTACGGAAAGCTTTAAAATTTAAGTGCAACTAAAATACAGCAAACTGCCTCTCTGGGCAGTTAAAAGAAGGGATTCAATAGGCGATAAACTTGATGCAATGGTAACTCGTCATTGACGTTAATCGGTATACATTTTTTGTATTAGAAAAAATCGTGATCGTAAATGGATGACGCATGCATTTGTGATAGACAAAAACATGTGTGGAAACATAAGTTGAAAATGAAACATATGATCTTTAACGCTGATAACATATCGTTGGTGTTTATCATAGACTACATCAATGTCATTTAAAAGTACAATATTTCATCAAATTCCACGTTCACAAAATTTAACAGTGACCAATATGTGTATATATCAGAGAAGCAGCAGTTGACCAAAAATTTAACTCTTAAATAAGCTCTAGACCATTGGACTTATCTTTAAAATTCATAAGCTATTTTGAGCTTTTGCGATAGAAAGTCACAGCTTACGTTAGGTCGCTGGAAAATTTAGCAGTTCAGTAACTAACTGCCTCCAAAGCACAGCTTGAAAACTTCACAAAATTTAAAGTTAAATTGATTTTTGGATTAGGCCGCCATCGAGCTTAATGGGTTCATAGATTTTTTATGAAATTATTGTCTAAAATATAATAATTATTACGGTCAAACATATAAAAAAGGTTGACTCATATTTTCCTCTTTTAAATACTGGAAAAAGATCTCTAAAAAATAAAGCTCTATAATTCTGTCAATATAATTCTGTTATGTTATGTTATGTTAAGTTATGTTATGTTATGTTATGTTATGTTAGCTGTGGATACGTCCGCCGGTTTTTTCCAACTAGTTGAACTAAAAAAATCTTATACAAGACTCAAGATGTTTTATCCAAACAAATATTTTTGCATGTCTGAACGGAAAATAAAATAATCAAAAGCTGGGATTACGGAACCGGAAACCTCTACTTCAACGAGTGCCCCTGGTTCAAAGTTTAGTATATGGCGTTCAATAATGGCATTGGCATGGCAATGAAATGCTGTTCATATCGAAATACTGTTACCAAAACCACGTTCTACTGATTGTGTTTGGTTTGTAAATCTCGTCTTTTATTTGCGAATCTCTCAAAAAAAAAAAAATACTCGTACGTCGTACCACTACCACGGCCGCGGTCGTAGTGACGGCACGGTACAAGTGGCAGTTACTGAGACCTGAGTCAGGACTATTTACCTTTCCCCAGAGTCCAGACCATTGAATTTGAACCTTTCCTTACTCTCTCCCCATCCAGTAATCCACCCTGGTAATCAACATCCAGCACAACATAATTATTATGTTTGTTCATTTATGGATGGCAATTTTTAGTTACTGTATGAAAATGCAATTTTTCAACACCATTTTTAGCTCATGACTTGATTATCCAAAAAAATTTCTACAAATAATTCATATTATATTCTTTTTGTCTCTCAAAGGCATCAAGCCATCAACTAACTTTTGCTAGGTACTGTTGTGTTTGTACATAGGTCAAGTAGCTTTCAAGTTAATATCTTAGACTCTTAGTTCAAAATCAAAGTAGTGGCTATTAAAAAATAAAAAAAAAAAGTGCTAATGTGCTATAGTATTGCCTATAAAAGCTGAATAGGAAGTAGGTATCTTTGATATAACTTGAAGTTAACTTCATACCAGCATTATCATACATAGCCGCTAAGCCGCCTGGGCAAAAATTGAAGGAGAGGGCGATATTCCATGGTCAATGTCAGAAGTTCGAACGTTTGTTTGATGATTTGTACACAACACGTGCAGCACACAACTCCTCGCAATGGTTTTTTCACCCAGATCTGTTTTTTCAACCTCTCCTGGATTTAGGTAGCTACGTCTTGAACATATTAATGGAAGGACTTGAGGCCGGTCTCATGGGTCATGGCCAATTTTCAAATTCAATGATCAAGAAATATCTCTCAAACCCAGGGTGCAGCTACCACTATGCAGAGGGTGGATGCAGCGTCGGCAATATATGGATTTTTAAACCCAAAGCGTCGCCGGCCATTTTAAAGATGCGTCGCCGGGTAATTTTTAAT
>NW_025936618.1:14223-23235 GCF_000764305.2 Hyalella azteca | reverse complement strand
ACACACCAGGACACTTGACAAGGCCTTCCAAGGCACACACCAAGACACTTGACAAGACCTGCCAAGACAAACATCAAGACTGTAGCAGTAGGCAAAATTACGTCATTGAAAGATTCAGTAGCCATGGACACTGTAGCAACTACATGTAGTAGCAGTTGATTATACGTTAGAATCATCAGGATGAGGAAGTTTGGCTGAAACAGTATTCTTGGAGTCTTTATAACACGGAAAAGTCATATGTGACACCCACCACCTGACATAAGCAGCACAGAAACCCAGCTCTCTAGACTGGCGAGAGTCCACCTAGCCAGGCTGCGCTGCGGCCACCACCCTTCACTACAAACATACGCAAACAGAATAGGCCAAGCAGACACAGACACCTGCCCATCCTGCCAGGGAGCTCCCCAAACAATCACTCACATTCTCCTGGAATGTCCGCTCTGGCAGGACCTTAGACAACACCACCACATAACCTCGGCCTTACAGCTCTGGAGTGACCCCCTGTCGCTGGTGTCGAACTTGCGCGAGGGGGGTCTCTTGTAAAAGTGAGACCGGGGAACAACAACATCCACCCTCACGTCGTACGTTTCTTGGGTGGGTCGCTGCCCTGGCTCGGCTTGTCCCAAAATTTAAGGTCCACTCCACGGAGCACCTCTTCCGCTTCCCTTCATTTCCCACGGACGTCTTCGTCTCCTTCCTATGTGACAGTCCCCTATGGGCTGCAGGAGACTGGGGGCAGCAGGTTCCAATGCAACACTGGAAATCACAAAATACATTAAATAATACTGTTATGAGACAGATGGTGATTGAGTACCAAGTCGACTCAATCCACATACATACCTAGTCATCATTTTATTCTTTTTTGCATGAAGAGAACCTATCCAGTGGCAACAAAGACGGAGATGCATAGCTAGCTACATTTACCGTACCAGCGGCACAAGACAGCTCCTCAGCCCGGGGTGGCACCATATGACCGCATACTCTGATCGCTCTGCTGAAAACACAGGTCCCGACAGATAGTTAATGCACGTTAATTAAACTGACATTCCGAGCACACTCGGGTAAGCAGGTCGCTTGGATTGTCCTTGCCCACAACGTGATCGAATTGAACAGAATTCTGTTCACATAGAGTAGATATTTTGTTAAAATTGTTATTAATAAAGACATTTTAATAAGAAATAAAAGAAGCAAACCGTGCAAATGGCTGCAAAACATGAAAGCTAATCAGAAACAAATTAAAAAATGACTAAATTTTTTATCACAGACCAGTATATACAATTAAACACGAGTGCTAAAGCAAGTTCTTATTTAATATCCTTGCTAAAAAATCAATTGTATTTAATAAAAAAGACCTTGAGGTCGCCCTGGAGATTTGCCAGAGCTGTGTGTGCGTCCTCCATTTCTATCCTCCAGCCCTGCATGCTGGAGAGGCCGTAGCGCAAGCCATTGCCTGACCCTGCCTCGCTGTGCTTCTCTGTCTTGGGCTTCTCTAGTAGAGCTCCCATGGCTGCTTCTCATCTGCTATTGCAAAACGGTACAAGCTTAATCATAAAAATACCACACGTTTTTAAAATAAGATGACTACTTTTCATCAGCAACTGCTCTTATCCCCTTCTTATTCTGATTACACGACTGTTACAAACAATGAATCACAATTGTAAAAAAAATAAATGCATTAGAATAAACTACAGGAAGAAGCTGGGAATATTTACCTATGGACATCAACAATAGTGCTAGGTATTCAAAATTATATGAAATCAGCAATCTTATAAACTAATGGTTATGATGTGTAAATCTTTTGTGAATTTAGGTTAGAGCCATGACATCATAATACAGGGTGCGGCGTGGGAACTTACTCTTTTAAAAAAATCACAAAGTAAAAAGTATTAAAGATAGCGTTTTAATTCTTTCTTTTTTACAAAGAGCTACATTTAAAGTTTCGTTGGGTTTACTTACAAGTTTAATTCTTGAATATTACATCTTGTAGGTGTGGACGAAAAACTTCATAGCCCGCGCACCATATTGCGCATGGCGCCACCTTCCTAGGACTAATGGCCGCCACGTGGCGCGCAATTCAAATAAGTAAGTTCCCGCGCCGCACCCTGTACAAGCCAATAATGGCAATGGACATTATCTTATTATCAACGAGTGTAAACATTGATTAGCAACTTTATTGCCACCAGGACTCCATTATCAATCGAATACAAATTTCTCCAGAATCACTTCTAAGAAATGACCTATTTACATATATTATGCACAATTTTTAGAAAGATCTGTATAAAATTATCTTTATTAAGATATTTCCTGTTGGAAGTTTATTGTTTGGGTTTGAGATAGTTGTGATTTTATTTGGCCGGCTACAGTTTCCCAACATTCCTTACAATGGTGTGGGCAACCTTCCTCATTTCTTGAAATCCACCTTTGAAGATAGAAGCTAACTCCAACCTCTAGTCAGATTCAGAGACAGCCCAAGAGTCAGATTTCTTACGACTGCCAGCTACACCACACCCGTGTGCTTTATCCTACACATCTTCGTTATAGAGCGAGACGTGCAGCGCGTGCGTCTCGTCTGAGGTGGCGGCCTCGAGGTGTGGGGATGACCTGGGGACTGCGGCATCAGCTCGTCTTCTTACGGAGGATGGGCCTCTGCGGGAGCTGAGGAGAGGACCGGATGCTGCAGGTTGGTTGTCCATCGCTAAGGCTCAGGGTGTTGTGGCAACTTGTAGCTCCGGCCGGTTTCCATTTTGGATAACCGTCTTCCCTTCACTACTCTCAAGCCAAATAATAAAACGCTCCTTGTCTTCCAACTGATTATATATTTATTAGATATACCAGCTTATTAAAGCCTCTTAATTTTAAGGACTATTCACTTTTAAGAGCACAGCTGCTAGGTCCGTAAATGTAAACATTTCATAATATTTGGACACTAATATTCAGCATGCTCTAAATTTCCATTACATTAATTGGCTCTCGTTTAATTACGATCAGTTGGCATTTATTTTGACAGGATGGGCGGCACGGAACTTAGCGCGTCAGTTTCCCTGTGCTACCTGGCTGGCTTGCGCTGGCCATCGATGTCTAGCCTGTCCATCTGAATGAGGTCTTTAAATAGATAACGATTCTTCCGGCCTATCCGGGAGGTCTTGAATCTGATTGCCGAGTGTTCTATTTATGGTGATTGCACAATTAACGGGACACTAAAAAACAAGACAGTATTAAAAATGAATTAAGATTCATTTATAGAACAATCATTTTGTTGGAGGCGCCGTGGACGAGTCAAGAACAAAAAATATGAGGAGGCAAATCTCTAAATGAAGATCTCTAAAAATAATGCATTAATTATTCCCGTAAAAAAACTGGAACAATATTTGATTCTGTTGCGTGATGCACATTTTCCATAAATGTTGACTGTCTACGTCATAGTAAAAATGAAAATTGTTAAAATGTAATCATCATTGTTAATTGTTAAAATGTAATCAATTGACCCATAAAATACTAGCGTGTCACAAAAAATTATAACTCAGTACTCACTGCAGTGAGTGACAGAGAGCGCATTTTTTCGTCGACGAAATCTTGAAGTCACGGACGGACAGAGAGACAGACAGACGGACGGACGGACGGACAGACGGACATGGCGAGCGCAATAGTGCATTTTTTCCATAAATGAGAAAATGCGCTAACGAGCGCGCCAAAAAAAACAATTAACATAAAAAATAAACAATGTCATGCCCCCTTACCGGTAAAATATTAAAAAATTGACTCCAAAACTTGAGCACATTAGCACGAAAAACATATAATTATTTCTTAGCGAATAAGTTCCGTAGATCAAGGCCTGTAAATAATGTAGGAAGTAACCGCATACATCAAAGTGAAAGTGCACTTCATTTCAATTTATATCGTGTCAACATTTTATTTCAAAAGCTAATAGTCTAAACTTGATCTCATAATTATCCCTATAAATAATACTTTCAAAATATAATTCGTAGTCCTTTCAAAAGCTTCATATACTGTAATCGAAAACAGCTTTATTTAGCAGCAAAAAAAAATTTTTTCTTGACAACGCAAGATATTTCACGTACAATAACAAAGGACACATCACATATTTATCAGAAGAGGTTTCCTATCCGTAGTAACCCAAATGTAAAGATACAAATAACCGACCCCCAAAAAAAGATGTTAATATTATATAATTATTATTTCTTGTCAGGTGTGTGAGCAGATCAACTCAGCAACAGCAGCATGCGTTCCGATTGCATCGGCCACGGCATGCCAGTGCACCACCACAAATGCGACGCTTACAAACCACAATTCTCAGACAAATGCAACTCCAGCGGCATTACAGATGTGGTTGGCTGCCAGGCAATTGGAGTGTGTGCAGGGAACGGCATTTGTATTGATTGTACAGGGATATCTTTGTTGACGCTGCATCTTTGTTGTATCTATCCACTGTAGATATCTTTATTGACGCGAAATGTAGCTCCATGTACAGATGTAGCGGCGGAGGATTCTTTACTGCCGTAAACTGTGCCTAGGGCGAGTACGTGTCAAAATATGGCACCTTTTCCCATGCGCCGCCCACACCTTGTGCCGCAGCTGATAAATGCATAGCAGGACGCTGTCCTGACCTGACTGACTGCTCACGGTACTACAACTGTGATCCAAATCAAGTTCCTCCGGCTACCGGACCTTTTTCGTGCCATTCAAATCAGTACTTCAACCCTACCACGCACTCATGTGACTCCGTATTCAGTAATTGTGACCCAAGGACTCAATGTGATTTCACATCAGCAGTTGGGACAACAAGTACAGTACCTACAACCACAGTTTCGCCTAATCCAAAACCTGAAAATTGCGACGCAAGCACCGTTGGAAATTTTCCGTATGGATCGTGTGATTCGCAGTAAGTTTTTTTCCAGTTTTCTTAAAAAAAATTTGATTATTGGAACACGGTGAATAAGTGGATTACCTTCATGACTGGATGTTTTAAAATAAAAATTCAATCACAAAAATGTAAGTTTTCTGCGGCCACACAGAATCCAATTCAAATCACCGAAGCAAAACTACTCGCGTGTATCGTAAGACCGTACATGAGACGTCATTTCATACGTCAAAGTATAAATAATTTTCCTAACCTCACAACTAACAGCCTTGATAAACTCATGCACACACTCACCGATCCATTATAAGAAATTTTTTTCCATATTAATGTAATAGTGACTAGAGAGATTAAGTATAGGTTAGGGAAGTTGAAGTTAGAAGAACAAAACGAGAGAGAGAAGAAGTTGGTGGCATTGAATACTTTGGTGACGTCCTCGTCTTAAGGGGACCGACCTAGCTAAAATTTGAAAATTTTGAGTTTTTCTGTTTCTTATCTCATCTTAAAGGTTGTTTTCTTGCGCATCGAACGATATAATTATCGTCCCTGTGCGTCGAAAAATGACTTTGTGACAGCTCCTCAAAGGGAGGTGGGTTTTAGGTCCCTTAACAAAACTCTACGAGGATAAATAACGCGCTGGTCACTCCACAAAGGAAGTTTATATATTCTAAGTGCGTCAACCGGCTTTTACTAACTTCTATCTTCTTGAGGTTGGGCCGACCTTTACTTATTAACCTAACTTATTAACTTTAACGTCACTAATAGGCCATTAAGCCACTTCTGAATACCGCCTACGGCAATATTATAGAAGGTGTGTATTAGCTCCAATTATCATTGAGATACCTTAAAATCTGCGCATATTGATCATACTTTCTATTGTCTCTTGATATAGATTCTACTAGCCTTGGTTCTATCACTTTCAGTATAATTAAGTTCCTGTCTTACCGTGGATGCAACAGCTGCCTACCCGTCTAGTTGTGACTGGCTCCTCGTCCTATTAAGATATTATCCAGTGCCTGTTGTCGGTTAGGTTTCGAGGTACGATATGGGGATATTGCCATGCTCAATTATTGCCGTTCAAATTGGAGATATTGAATATAATTGTTCACTTGCGAATAATCGGCTCAATGGTTCTTTGCAATTAAACCGGTCATTCCACATTTCAGCACTAAATGTGGACTCCGCCTCCGAGATTCTCTTGTGCCCTCGGAGAACTGCATTGGACCCAATAAAAGTTATTAGAGCAGTTATATTTGCGTTATTTCCTTACACCATGCAACAAAAAAGTTTGTGACGTTCAAATGACAGGCTTTCATCACGGCAACCATCATTTTCATATTATTGTATCGAATTCACCAGTGACAGCCGGCCTAAAAACACGATATAATTAAAATAAAAGTCAGTTCATCAATTAAATCCGAAGATACTGGATAAGCTCACAGCAAACATTAATTTTTTCACTACGCCGTATTAAAGCTTCATTAACTGTTGAATAAATAAATTGCAATCAACGTTAATATTATTCTTTTTTTTCTTCAACGACAGTTACTGGACGTGTCGCCAGGGTAGCGGCACCAGCTACGTGGTGGTGTAGATGCAGTGCCCCAACGGCCTGGTGTTCAGCACTGACCTCACCTACCCCTACTGCATCGACCCCAGCGAAGAGTTCACCTGTCTTACCTACGCTGCTGAACACTGAACACTACACGACCTGATTTTCAGCGCCTACCCCAGCTACCCCTACTATTTTACCCCTACTGCATCAACCCCTGTACTAATGGCACTTGCTAGTTCACCACGAAGGTTCACTAGTTTGCTTCGAAACCTTCTTACACAACCGAATAATCTAGTTCATAAATAATATTGATTTTTTCTGTCTTTCAATTTTCACTAAATTTTTGTTGTACTCGCGGTGCCTTATACCTGACTTTGAAATGAATAATGATCGAATGAGGCGGTATAATTTGAAGAGAATCCGGTGGCTTAGTTTGAAAACTTTAATTGTTAGAGGGAAACTTCAACTCGTTGGATTCATTACCTGTTCAAGAACAATGTTCCGGCTGCTTCGAAATTTAGAAAATGGAATAGGTTAATTAAAAAAAAGATTGTCTCCACTTAATCAAATAGTAAACTGAAATTTGAATTTAGAGTGGTACCAGTTTTGGATTGCTTTCGAAGATATTGTATTTTGATTGTCTATCTGCAATCAAATCCTTATTCTCAGCTTCATCTTATCCACGCTATTCTTCATTGATTCAACATTTTGACCTCTCGTAATATGTATGCGATGAGATTTTTGCTTTAATTTACTTCATGTTCTATTAGAACGTTCAACTGTTTCGTTTATAAGAGCCTCACACGGCGCTGAACATACCACAGCCGTTACACAGCAACCTTTAGTTCTGTTAGAAGAACACAAGGAATTTAAAAGCAAAGAAAACGCCAAGAAAATTCACCATATCGATATTGGAAACGTTTCGGAGTCCAGCTCCATCATCAGTTCGACTAAACTAAAAATGAATAAAATCACTTTAAAAGTCAAAATTCAAAGACAGACATAAAACCTAAACAAGACCTAACATTATATCGAAATAAACTGGACTAGTTTAGAACAACTTAGCCCAAGGGGTACGACAAGAATATAAAATCCTAGCGATTTACTATTTCCAGATTATATGAGCTAAAAGCATTATTGAGACATGGTTTTCGCTTGAAGATATGTGGAGATTCCCAGGATACTCGGTTCCACTTCTGGCTGCTCGGATTTGAGAATTTTGGAGTCTCTACATATCTTCAAACGAAAACCATGTCTCAATAATGCGTTTAGCTCATATAATCTGGAAATAGTAAATCGCTAGGATTTTATATTCTTGTCGTACCCCTAGGACTAAGTTATTCTAAACTAGTCCTGTTTATTTCGATATAATGTTAGGTCTTGTTTAGGTTTTATATCTATCTTTGAATTTTGACTTTTAAAGTGATTTTATACACTTTTAGTTTAGTCGAACTGATGATGGAGCTGGAATCCGAAACGTTGTCAATATCGATATGGTGAATTTTCTTGGCGTTTTCTTTGCTTTTAAATTCCTTGTGAACTTGCTATATAAGCAGACTAATAATATAAGTACTGTTAGAAGAATTGTCATCTCAGAACGTTGATCTATACAATTTCATTAAATCATTCAATCCCAAAAATTGTAATGGCTTTGTCACTGTGGTGTCAGCCTTGGGTAATAATGAAGTTCAGAAACACCTTGTGTTTTCGAATAAAGAAAACACAAATTTTAATTAGTCAAGCACACTATAAAGGCACAAAAATGTAAATTTGCATCTAGTATGAATACATCGAATTGATCATCCGGTTCTACCAATAGCTTGGAATTTATTTTTCTTTGATTCCTGAATAGAAATAAGCAAATTTTCTTCCACAATACATGGTTATTATAAATGATGGACCGAAATTATTAACTTCGTATTTATATATGTATATATTCAATATGAATAATTTATTCACAAAGAGAACGAAACAGATTCAAGTTTTTCTTACATATTTATGAGTGTTCAATATGTCCTAGCGCTGCATGGCAAACATCTAAACGGTAGTCAAATTCGTCCCACAAACGAGAAATAGTCTTTTCCCGAGCGTTGGGCAAGTCGCATAGAAAATAAAAATCTGGCTCTACACTTCTGGTCACCGAGATCACCTGATCTCTCACCCCATGTGACTATTTCTTATGGGGTTGCGTCAAGGAATCTGTTTACGTCCCGCCTCTACCAGCAACTCTGTTTACGTCCCGCCTCTACCTGCAATTCTGTTTACGTCCCGCCTCAACCAGCAACACTGTATACCTCCCGCCTCTACCAGCAACTCTGTTTATGTACCGCCTCTACCAGCAACTCTGTTTACGTCTCGCCTCTACCAGCAACTCTGTTTACGTCCCGCCTCTACCAGCAACTCTGTTTACGTCTCGCCTCTACCAGCAACTCTGTTTACGTCCCGCCTCTACCAGCAAATCTGTTTACGTACCGCCTCTACCAGCAACTCTGTTTACGTCCCGCTTCTACCGGCCTGTCTCTTATACACATCTAGATGTGTATAAGAGACAGGTGTTAGACTGAGCGGAAATAACTCTGTT
>NW_025936618.1:0-13834 GCF_000764305.2 Hyalella azteca | reverse complement strand
GGGTACGCACACAGTGAAAGCAGGTTTGCCCGCGCGGGCAACCTGCTCCAACCTGCCACAAGAATGAACATAGGATAATAATGTAATTGTTCACAGTGAAAACCTGTACGAATAGGCTTCTGTATTCTATGGTTTCAGGCGCCAGCCTGAGCAGAGGTAATCAGCACGCTGGCAACCTGCTTTCACTGTGTGCGTACCCTTAGAGGGGAATTTGAATCGGCCACCTTACTATATTCGGCTGTTATTTAGGAGCCTTTTACGGGAACCGATTGCCCGATGGGCCAAATCTGAGTAATATAACCGAAAAGAGAAGCTGGTCAAGCTGCTTCATGATAACCTGGTCAGACTCTGATATCAGAGCGAACCATGACCATCTCCCACTCAAGGAATGGTGTGTACACGTACGCTTGTTCACTCACTTGTTTGATCAAGATGAGAATTGACGTAATTATATTTTAGAGCTTACGTGGTATTTAAGTAGTAATTTCATTACGTATTCAACAAAAATTATTTTTCGACAAAATGATGCCATTATTTTTTACTATCCTATATTATTAACAAGAGGCTGCGGGGTGCATGGAAACATGATTGAGTGGTGCAAGAGGAGAAAAAATTGCTTAAAAAGTGACAGCAAAAAATCAATGCCAGCAGCTCTATGAGGTGATTTCACATCATTGTCATAACATACATAACTGATATGCAAACTGTTAATTGCCATGCAGAACCAGCAAACATATGAACGTCCGATTTTGCCGTCAGGGCCTACAAGTTTTATGAAGGGTTCAGATCATGATTTTGGTATTGCACTGCTTGATATCTTGTTACCAGTGCATTGCATGCTAGCAGGCACTGTACAATGCTCCTTCGGTTACAAATACAAGGTCTACAAAATTTGAATATTCTCATGCTACGTGATATTGCGGTGCGTATATAAGGGCCGACTTTGTCCAGGCACTTCTTTACTTTTTGAACAAATTTAAACAAATTTAATTCATTTTTTCAAACGACATCGAAAACCAAACCTAGTCGATTTTTTACTCTTCTTATTTCACAGAAATACTTTATTGAATTGGTAGCGCGAAATTTGTTGCAAGACAAGTTTAATGCTTAAAATTTCCCCCGGTTTAGGGTAATCAGTGGGAGGGAATAGACGGCGACATTGCAGGCAGTAGTGCTTAAGTTTTTTGTGTTGATTAGGTGTTGAACGAAACAAGATGCTCATTTCAATTGTGTAGACTTGCCATGAAAAGTGAAGTGTGTGACTTGAAATTAATTACTAGTTTTAAAGGCTGAACATGTTAATTCTGAACATTGTTAGTAACAACAATTTTTTAGATTACTGTGCTGTGTGCAAAGTATCATAAAGGAAGCTCGTTGGAAAACCCAACACCAACTTGGCGGCAGTCAACTGATTCAAGAACACACAGATAAGCTTTCAAGATTTTGACAGTAGTGAAAATTTTGTTACTTGAGGTACATGTCGACGTGAGCGTGTTAATTTAGCTGTTCGTGCTCGTATGCTTCAAGTTCTAATTTTCTCATTCATCAAGAAAGCTGGATCGAATTGTGAAACCGAAAATTTAGCATTGGCAAGAGCAGACTGCGTAGAAGCGCAGTTAGGTTCATCGTGCAGTCTTCACCACCGAATCGTTGCAAGTGAATTTACGCTTCTATAAACATGGATGACGCGTGTATTCGTATGTAACTACCTTGCTCGTTTCCCGTGATTATTTCCGTTGAAATTTCGTTGGTTCCGTTCCGTGATTATTTCGTTTTTTTCCGTTGTAACATTAGGTTTGTTATCGGAGTGAAATCGACGAAATAACAAGTGAAATCGGAGTGAAATAACCAATAACACTAACGGAGTGACTTGTCGTGAAATAGCAAGTCGATAGCAAATTATATAATGGTTGTTATGCCCGGATGCGTGTGGAAATGGAATGCAAGCGGGTCTTGCCTTGAATTTCATTACCGTCAACAATTCATAATGATAATATTATTAGTCATTCCATCCCTTGGAACAGAGGAATTAGCTACCACATTTAAACCACACCATGTTAAAATGGCTTGTACGAACCAAGTCCATGCATTATGATTGATCCTTGTGAGTGAACTGCCACCAGGCTGTTGTTTGTGAATGTTGTGGGAGAACAAGGACTGAAAATTGCGGAAGGAATGTTCGGTGCTGGTGTAAATGTGGTAGAATGCCTGGTAAAGGTGAATGTAAAAGAATTCATGATGTTGAATGTGAGATTTTTTAATCACTATGAGGTGTTTGAGTCAACATTTTTGAGTCATTGTAAGATCTTTGGATCATTGTGAGATATTTAAATCGTTGAGAGTTGTTTGAATCATTGTGACATGCTTGAATTATCGTGAGATGCTTGAATCATTGTGAGATGTTTGAATCATTGTGAGATGCTTGAACCATTGTGAGATGTTTGAATCATTGTGAGATGCTTGAATCATTGTGAGATGTTTGAATCATTGTGAGATGTGTGGGTCATGGTGAGATATATAAATCATGTGAGATGTTTGAATTATTGTCTTATATGAGAGAACGCTCGACACTGGGTTATGTGACAGAATATTTTACACTGATGAATGAGGTGGATGTTTGATACCCGGAATAGAGAAGAATGTTTAGAAATGGTGAATGGGGTAGAATGTATAGGGGTAGAATCGAGCAATGCAGAGGGCAATGTATGTGATGAAACGCCACCCTCCTTCCCCCCAGTATTAGGGGAAAGAGAAGGAGCATTTTAAACGCATTTTTCAGATTCGGCCGTGTCCGTCCCGAAGGCATCAGGTGCCAATTACGCGTGACCCGCACTTGCCCCACGGTTGTCAGTGAATAGACCGAATTCTAATCAGGCGCTTATTTTGCTCGTACAACGAGAACCTAAAACGGACGTAGAGCCGCTGATTTACGCTCAAATCGCGCTTGAGGCGTCCATAATTCAGAACCTGACCACCTCTTAAATTTTGCTAGGGCATAGGCTTACCTGAACTTTCATGGATTTGTTATGAAGTGAACTTTTTTACTAATTTAATGACCATAGTCAATCAAATTTATGATACCTTTCAGACATTTTTGCTCGTCAAAAGGCATAGGTCCTGCGGGCTATGAGCATACAATACGCCTGTCGCAAATGTGGTTAAAATGAAATAATTTGAAGTGGTATCTCCTAGCTACATTAAATTTACGGGTAATAGCCTGAACACTGATAAACAGAAAATTAATTTCATCAAGATTCTTCATATTCGATTGTTTCCGTACAGTGGCATCTTATTCATTCAATCACTATGGAAACCTGTAAAACAAAACGAAATACAATCAAACAGACGATCCAGGATATTTCAGTTCACACCTCACAATCCAGATCATTTCAATTCATACGCGCCATTGTCATTTCATGAAGACCCTGAAGAACTCAGTGCTACGAGCGCGGTAAATAACAATGTTGTGGACCACCAGGTTCGCATGAACTGTTGTCTTGAATAAAAGTCTTTTCTGGTCAAGATATACTTAAAATCCAACACCACAACACAGATATAAAATTGTGCAAGGTTACAAAGTACACGGAGACAATCTGGAACAAGACATATACAGGCCGAATAGAGGGATCCTTACTGTCCGCTCTCTAAAATCCGAATGAATCCGTAGGCCCGACTCCAATCAGTAAAGGTACGATTCTCTTTAAAACAATCTTACAACTTTTACATCCTAATTAAATACATCCTTTTCCTATACACTATACATCAAGATATTACACATTGATCCTTAATAATTAACCTAGCCCTCTACAACAAAATGACAAATAACAGAGTAATTTCTTAGATGACACCCAGTGCCTTTCCCCTCCGTATTCATCAATAATCACGGAAAAGTAAACATTTCTTAATACATGACAAACAGCCACAATTGCCAGGTCACGCAATGTCCCACAACCACACAACCACGCAACGAAGAAAATTACCAAGAGTTTCACGTAACGAAGTAGTCATTTTCACCACCATGACGACAAAGACCGCACCACGCCATAACTGTCACCACACAAGTCCTCGCTCAGCTTAACTACAAATTGCCCTGCTCTGGGGCGGCCTATACAGAGTATAGAGG
Source organism: Hyalella azteca (assembly GCF_000764305.2). Classification (NCBI taxonomy): domain Eukaryota; kingdom Metazoa; phylum Arthropoda; class Malacostraca; order Amphipoda; family Hyalellidae; genus Hyalella; species Hyalella azteca. The sequence continues at coordinate 9,711 of NW_025936618.1, read as the reverse complement.
CAACCACAACACCTCTACTCGTATCCCGTTCACCCTCTCGGCGTCATTGAATGAAGAAAACGATGTCCGTTCTCCTGCTTAAAATGCACCTGCATCGATGAAGAGTGCCTGAGATACAGGATTGAACTGGGAAATTATATATAACGTTTTACGAGCGTTTACTTTCTTTTAACCTTCACCGGCGCTTATGTAACGACTATATGCCAACTGGCTAGAAGCAGTAACTCTTTAACGACCTCCATCAACTTGCTAACCAATTTAAAATAAAGCAAGAAGCATGTTGTTCTTTTGACAATTGTTAAGATTGATATACAGAGGGGAAAATAAGTATTCAGTCAGTCACCAATCGGGCAAGTTCACCCACTTCAAATGATACATAGACCTCAATTATGAAAGACGAAATGGGGAAAAAAATTTGACAAAATCATTTTGTCGGACTTTTAGAGATGTTATTTGCAAATGATGGGGGAAAATAAGTATTTGGCCACCTACAAACAATCAAGGTTTCTGGCAGTCACAGACCTGTAGCTAACTTCTTTTTTAAGAGCCTTCACTTTCCCCCACTCATTACCTAGCTGTATTATTGGAGCCTGTTTAAAGTCGTTAACTGTATAAAAGACACAGGCCCACAACCTCAAAAAGTCACACTCAAACTCCATTATGGTGAAGACGAATGAGCTGTCGGAGGACACCAGAAACCAAAATATAGACCTGCATCAGGCTGGAAAGACTGAATCTGCAAAAGGCAAGCAGCTTGATGTGAAGAAATCTACTGTAGGAGCAATTATCAGAAAATGGAAGACATACAAGACCGCTACTAATCTCCCTGGATTAGTAGCGGTGGGGAGACTAGTAGCGCGTGGGTCTCCACGCGAGATCTCAGCCCGTGGGGTCAAAACGATCGCAAGAACGGTGATGAAAATTCCCAGAACCACAAGGGGGATCTAGTGAATGACCTACAGAAAGCTGGGACCAACGTTACAATTAAAGGCTACCATCAGCAACACACTACGACGCTAGGGACTGAGATCTTGCAGTGATAGACGTGTCTCCCAGCTTAAGCTAGTCCATATCCAGGGAAGTTTAAAGTTTGCTAGAGAGCAGTTGTATGTTCCAGAAGAGTGTTGGGAGAATGTCATATGGTCAGATGGAACCAAAGTAGAACTATTAAATAAAAACCCAACTCGTCGTGTTTGGAGTGAAGTGAGTGCGGAGTTTCATCCAAAGAACATCATACCAACTTCAATTCCATTCATTAATGATACTTTTCATGATCAAGGTGAGTAAACTTCCAGCTCACTGATCTCCAGAAAGTGTCGAGAGTCTAAATGGAAGACGTAATTGTAGACAGCGATGTAGCGGTCACAGCACGGTTGTGGCTTTTCAAACTCCTGCCACCAGCTGCACCACAGACGTCAGAGTTCCGTCCATGGTTGCACCCACTCTGAACTTGCTGAAGTCGCCTTCTGTCACTGGCAATGCGGCTCCCAGAAGGATCTTGAGATGGACAAGAATTTTAATCTACAAGCTGTTGGCATCCTAGAATGAAATTGGCATAAATTTCACTTGTTTAAATGTTCTGGAAGAATATTTTTACAAAGCCACAGGATATTCGTGTCAGCTTTCAAGTGAAGTTATAATTTATGCCAGAATTTAACTACAAACTAAATTAATAATTCAACAGGAAACTTTGAATCGTGTAAACGGACGCCTACCAAAACTTTGCGAAATTTCCATCAATACTATGGCAAATTTTTGGGTGTATTAAACTAACTTTAGGAAGGGTGTTCTAAGTTTCTATAGTCTTTTTTTGGCGCCTAGATTAAGCGAATGGCAAAACGTGCAACATGGAGTGCAACATGGAGGGCAGCCTCGACAAAGATATCACCGCGAAAAGTGAAATAATGAGAGGAACCTTAGTAAGTGAGTGAAGTCTGGAAATTCGTTCTGTCGCAAAATCTTCGAAAACTAGACTGTCCTATATAAATGTTATTATATATTTGTTAATACTGTGATTTTGCTAGTGTCTCATATTTGAATACACCCAAGGAAAAATCATGCCCAAACCAAGGGAAAATCAAGGAGGCTTTGACAGACCTCACATCAACACAATCCCACAAGACATGTTTGAAGCCATGATCCCCAACCCTCAATCGTAACATCCACTCACAAGAAAACCAAATTCTTTATCTTAAAGCATCATCCTCCAAAATGATTCAATAATGGAACTTTAATATGACTACATTAAGATCATTATCAGAATTTGAAATCCTCAACTGTTAAAAAATTCACGGCATTCAAAATCTACTGCAAAATAACGCTGATATATCATTCCATCAACTTACCACTTTCTCATTGGTAAGGCCGCTCTTAAAACCATAAACTACCACCCATACACTGGCAACAATGACACCAATTAACATGCCGGTGCTCAACTATCGCAACCAAAAGCCATATTTCCCACCAAGTACCAAATAGGCATAGTACCTAAAAACAATAAAAATGATCTATAATACTCATTCTCTAGTCTTCTATCTAACTAATGTATACTTACTTAAAACACACACTAAACTAGTCCTATTTGTCAGGGTATTTACATATATAATAATGCATCATGCAATATGCAGCCGCCTCCATGCACAACTTACTTGAAATCAGGCTACATGGATCTAGGAATACTGAGGAATATAACTCCCCATGCTACACTACACGAATCACTTGTTGCAATAGTGTGACACTCCGTTCTCACATTAGGAACCTTCAACTTTCAAGCACATGAAAATTAATGGACCTCATCTGGTCAGACTAAGCGATGCAGACCGATTACGCATCATGCGCAGACGACACCACACGGATCACAGCCGGTAGGTGCGTAGGCTAACATTAAATGGAGCATACACAGTATGCCAGCCAAAAGATAGGCACAAATAATGAACAGAAAGGCAAGACAGACGCGGTCAGTTCAAAATTCAAAATAATACAAATCAGTCGGCTAAATTCGTCGAACATCTTCATCAGCTTTCGAAAGTTCCCCTACACAAACTTAGGCTTATATCTTCTTTTACCAACACGCGGATTCGAGGCTCAAATGGCTCGCAAAACATAAGAAAAATTCACCGATTTCTACTAGTCACTCACCTGTTCTTCGATCGTCCGATTCTCACTCATCTACCTGGCCATTCAACAAACAGAACAAGATGCGCCGAGAGCAAAAACAGCATTAGCCTTACCGAAATAAAATCTCAAACAACGAAAATAATCCTGAGTCTTGATTGACTTTCAATTTCCCTCTCTAATACTACAACTCTACGCCACATCATATCTCGTCCGTCTTTTCATTCATTCACTTCAACATCTAGTTCCGCCCAGTTCTAGTGATCATTCCTGTAAAATTAAAAAAATATGTTAAAGTAAGATAATAAAACACTGCATTATTAATCATAATAATAAAAAAGATGCCAAATTACTTATTGTAAATACTACAATGGTGCTCATGATGCGCATGCATAAAAGCCCCTACCCCTGGCTCATGATCTCCGAAGACCTGTCGTGTGGATGATCTCTCTTCTCACACGTACAGACCCTTGGACAACTTAAACTTAGAAAACTATAAGTCATGCGCCTCCTAATGCAGTTTCGCCTCCAACTGTTTTTTAATTTTTTTTTTCAAATATTCCAGCGCCTGAGTATCCATGAATCGCATATTGTATTCGTAGTTGGGCAGAAAACTAATTGGGACGACCTGCGTACAAGTTCCGAGGTCACGATGAAGCAAGGAGTGGTAAATTGGAACATGAGGAGTGGTAAAATCGGAATCGGATGATCAGAGGAGTGGCAAAAAGTGGTCGTGTTGCCATCATTTGCATATTGTGGAATCCTGGAAATCAGGCCAAAGATTACCTATTTGTTTCACAGAAACTTAAATTTAAATTTTTAGGAATTCAAGGAAATAGATCATATTATTCTTTTGCTTACATTTAACCTAAAAAGTAACTAATACTTCTGAATTTAACAATTCCTCATTGGAATATGTTCACCTTTACGGGTTCAGACGATAGAAAAAATAAAAACCCAGAATAAAGCAAACGCAGTTTTTTAGCATTTGAATGTTTCTGAATTCAAAGACAATATCATCAGAGAATCGAATAAAAACGCAGTCATTTAATTAAAGTTTATTTGTTGCTGGAATAAGCCAGAACAATGTATAATATCAATAAGATTTACCACTGAAAGGCTTACAACATACCAACTTAATTTAACCAGTGAATTATTGATAGGACCTAAAAAATGAAATGAGCCAATTTTTTTATGAATATAATATAAATCAGGCATCGTAAAGATGCCTTATATGACATTTTATTTGTATTTATATTGTGAGATTATATGCCACATTTAGATGTCATTGCAATCATTGGAGATGATTTAGACTTTGTATTGAACATTTGAACGCCTTAAAATTAAATGTAAAAATTTAGCATGGCAGTTGCACTTTAGATCGGAAATTTTAAGCGTAGCCGATGTGGTCAAAGTTACGTGTCACGATCTGTACAATATTATTTAGTTACGGTTAGGTTGATGGTACAAGACGGTCTCTGACGGCAACATTTTCACCTCTAATTATAGGCTACATGCAGAGGGAAGAGGTAAGCCCAAAAACTGTATTGTATAAATTGATTTCCTTATTCATGAAAAATTATATTTATTAGGAAATTTGATTCAACTAGGACAATTTACGGCAACGGATAAACATATATGCACTAGGTCAAGAAATATTGAAACATTAGAAGACCGACGGATTTACTAAATTTTGATATAGATCCAATTAACTGTATCATTTTTCTTTACTCTGCGGCTCTCATAAGTTGTCATAGCTCTGAGCGGAATTTGTGGAAAATGTTCCAAAACAGAAGTCAACGGAGAGCAATGTCAGTTGTTGCGAATGATATAACGAATCTATAGTTATTGAATAAAAACTAATAACAATACGCTAAAATTTATCATTTTGAATTCGGTTACAACAAACAAAATATATTCATTATATAGTTGTTTGATGGAATTCAGTATAACCGCCCCTCCGGGGAGACTTCTGACGCGTGTCTGTGCTCGTCAGAAGTCCTATGGGATTTCGCGGGGGATTGGAATTATGCGATGATTACTAGGGGGATTGTTCGTGGGCGCCCCACCGCCGATCTTGCGGTGTCTGACTGCAGGTCTCAGTTGTGGGGTTAAGTTATTATGTAGGTAGGATTCCTTACATTAAGTTATTATGTAGGTAGGATTCCTTACATTTCCCTTCTCTGTCTCTCTCGTGCGGGCGGCCGACGTCCCGTGCAAGCGACCTCTTTTTTTGAATGTCTTAGTTGCTGTTACTTTTCACCAGTCATTCATTGTCACTTCGTCTCTTTGCGATGCTAACGCTACTTCCTTCAAGCCAGCTACAGCGGGCTAGAAAATTGAGACCTTCCGCCCCTTGTGGGTGATGAAGAATTTTTTGATTTGAGAAACTTTCGATAGTTGAACCTTCTACCTCTTTGTTGATGTTCATCTTGACTTCCGGTGTGAAATAGCTAAATAACTGAAGAACTAGTTAACATGTGGCCACTGAACTAACTCAGCATAACAGCCTAAACATATCCGATTTTGTCCGTCGCAGGACGTTGTGCGACCATGAATTAGCATATTCCGAGTATATGAATTCCTGCTCATCTAAGATAAAATTAATTAAAATCGCACTCAATATCGAAGTATGCAAATTTTAATAAAAGAAATTATGACGAGTCGAATATTTTAATTTGTCTTGGTTAATTTTATAGAAGAAAATTAATTAATTTCAACAGCCCCTTCTATCGACTAGGTCTAACTAAAAAATTGATTTTGCGGCTAAACCCTATAATTTTTACGATTTCGAATTTGAAATGCATGCTTATATAAAATTTAGTCATTATTTATGTTTATATTAAATTTCTTATATTTTTTATTTCTTCCTTCTTAACTGACTATTCTAAAAGTTGAGACGGTCGCAGCCGTTCTTCACACAGAACAGCGCACATGCGAGGCTAGGCAGAGGTACGGTGATGTTACAGTAAAAGTTGAGACGGTCGTAGCCGTTCTTCACACAGAATACAGCGCACATGCGAGGCTATAGGCAGAGGTATGGTGATGTTACAGTAAAAGTTGAGACGGTCGCAGCCGTTCTTCACACAGAATACAGCGCACATGCGAGGCTAGGCAGAGGTACGGTGATGTTACAGTAAAAGTTGAGACGGTCGCGGCCGTTCTTCACACAGAACATAGCGCACATGCGAGGCTAGGCAGAGGNGAAGTCAATTGCCCGGTGGGCCGAATCTGCGTAATATAACCGAAGAGAGCAGCTGGTCAAGTGTCTCTTGGTGACTCTGTACAAACGCTGGCAAGGCTGTCTCATGATGTCTCTGATCAGAGGCTGGACGGGGTTGAGTCGATTCGTTGACTTTTTTTGTTAATTTACGTTCACTTCGTTATTGTGTGTTACAAAGTACATAATAGGGAAATTGAATTTTTGCACCACAATCTACAAATATACCAGTAATTATTGAATTGTGGGCCATTTTTTACCTTTTTACTTCTGAGACTTGGCCGTTTTTGAGGCCATCTGGCAACCCAGCGACCCGTAGGTGGGCCCTATCATGCCCAACGGGTTAATTATTTTTTTTAAAGTGTGGAAGAACAAACCTATTTCAGATGTTTGTAGAGTAAAATTATTTCTCCAGATATCAGGTAATCAATTTTTTCATGTAGTTTCGAAACTATCACGTACGAAGAAGTCTTTTAAAACCCAATGTAGAGATTGACCGAAAATTTTTGGGACTTGGTCATTTTCGGCCATTACCAAATCATGCCTTGACGGCATGATTCGTAACCACGACCGTCTCCCGCTCAATTAATGGCGTCGATAAATGTATACGCGTACATTTGCTATGAATTAATTATGACGGAACGAAAGGAGAGTCGACTTCAACTTGAGATTTAGCATGGTGAATTTAGCCTATAACAAACAAACCCATATACCTACTTTTCAATATACTCATTTCTAACCTGACGCTTCTGTGCGTGTTTCTGTTCGCTGAGCCGCATGTGATTGAATTGTGATGGAACGACTAAGTAAAACAGTAAATAAATCGTAATATTAATGTGAGCAATAGAAAAATAATTTTTTGTACTCATCAGCGTAATGAGGATAAATTTTATGCAAATATAGGAGCTTTTTACAATGAAACTACACATATTTCAAGCAAGTAGGCGCTGTACCAAAAAATTAAAAGTACACAGCTCGTAGGCGCTGTCGGTCAGGTACAATCGCGCACACGCAGTGAGCGATCGTGTACACGGTACACGGTGCTGCTAGCTCCAGCTAGTAGGTGATGTCGGCTACGTGAACCTCGCTAGATGGTTTTCACTATAGCTGACTTTTAGGGAAATGTGTTGGTGTCGAGAGTTGTGCTCTATACACTCTTTAAATTCATTTCTGTTTAGATAATTTTCATAGCTAGCGAGTGTTTGGAATACAACCTGAGTTGAAAATTACACCTTTCATCGAGGTTAATATGAATATTTTATATGCTAATTCATCTATATATCGTTCTTTATGTTTGATTCGACTGATCTATATTATGCCAATTATTTTAACTGAATGTTATTTAATCAGTATTACATCAAATTATTTATAAACTCAGTTTGAATAGTTTGCAGTCTCCCAAATTCAGCTTATAAGTCCCCGGATAAATAGATGTCGATCGGACGAATTAGTAAATATTGGATTATAGGCTTTTCTTGCCTTTTTTGTCCACGGATGTCGCCATCCAACACCTTTTTAAATGATCATCTCCAACAATTTAGTGCAACCCTGCCTTTCTTGACGATGTATCTAGTTTCTAAGCTCGTGAGGAGACGGGGATGCGAGGTACAAGGTGGGGCTGAAACCGTGGACTTTTGGAATGGACCATGACAAATGACAGGCTTTCCATGCACTCAGCTAGCAGCTTAGTACGACCCAACTTTATCACGGCTCGGAAAAGTTGGGTTGGGTGCAGCTGAGTTCGGCGAAGTGGCTGCAAAAGTTTTTATTGGAGTCTGTTCGACCGTTGAGAAAGTAATACAGCATGTCTCTGACTAACATGATGCCACAGTGTAAAGGTAATTTATGTCGAGTTTGCTTTGGCACGCTTTGTCTTTCTCATTTGCATCGTAAATGGCACATTATTGTAGAACATTATCTTTTAAACCTGAAATGTGCAATGAGTACAATTAATGCGTTAAAAATATTATTTGGACGATGGCGATAAACATTAATATTAGACTGGGAAATAGTCCAGGATATTGTTTCTTATGATACATAAAATTTATACTATTAAATAGTGTCCGTCTAAATTCCTCGTCTACCTTCAATAAGGTATTTAATAATTGAAAATTTCCAGCTCCAGATGTATTCGCTTCTGTGACTGCAACATTTCCTTTATGCACGTAATTTGAAATGGAGTTCTACAGCTATGTCTTGAAATTCTATTGAATGTTTGTACGCATGCCACATTTTAATAAGCATTAAATTTGCCTAAATATTTTTAAAGTCGGTAATTATTATCTAGGCTTATGCGTGATTTCTTTCCATCTTAACTCATTTCTGAGAGACTCAATCAAGACTCAAAGGTTTTGTGCAAAATGATAACCGAAGCAAATTTTAATGATTGTTCCTAGACAAGTTGAATTTGATCAAAAATTTTGTGAATAATCTTCTGAACAATTACTGCCGAGAATTTTGATGAGCGCCCAAACGATCAAATCTGCTTTTCTTTTGTAAAAGTAAGATGAAATTATTTTAATTTGAATGGCATATTTATTGTTTGTCCTATCTTCTACACATTGTTGAACGGTTCTCAATTGAAAGTTAGATTTAGTATTCCCAAAATATCGAGGCCTTTTCGAGAATCGAGTATCCCTTTTCGAATTAGAAAAGTGAGTTAGTTAGAGGCAAGCTCATTTCATCTGAATAAAAATTCTTATGGGAGAAACTTTCAATTTTGTAAGGCATTGTGTTACTAAGTTTTGTATTTCATTTTCATGCAGCAATTTTCCAAAGCTGAGCTTGAGGGTCACGATGTCCTGAAAATGCAGGACTTCAGAACAACACAGCACGCCACGCGCACCCCAAAGTCAAAGTCGAAAGCAGTTACAGACATGGAGTTGATTTTCATGACACATGTTATTCCCAGACCCTTGGTTTACTCCAATTTGATTGTATTTACAATTTTGCTTCTAAATCGCACATAGAATTTAATTATCAAGAACTTACCGACGTAAAAATTAACTAATCGGTTTAGGTATATTTTCAAAACGTGCCTCCCCTTGGCCAGTTACCAAAGACAGCGACACGGCATTTTTTCTCGTCACCGAGACGACGTCAAATACGGAAGTTGAAGCTTGCCTGCTGATTGGTTGATAAAATTCTACGTGTGTTGTTAAATATATTAATCTGCTCTGAGGCAGGGCAGTCTGTCGCAGGTCGGGTTTCGGATTGGAAGCTTCGTAGTGCCTCCGTAAAGTCCGATATTTTTTAGCCGGAGAAGATAAATTTAGTGTTATTTTCTCGCTTTACTTTATTTTGAATGAAAGTGAACAGGTGAGTCATTCGTAGAATTTCCAGGAAGGAATTTATGCTATGATTGGCTTAGGGATATT
>NW_025936617.1:0-4595 GCF_000764305.2 Hyalella azteca | reverse complement strand
GTTCAGAGAAAAAATGAAAATGACGCAGTTATTCAGAGAAGAAATGGAAAGATGTGGTTATTTTGATGAAAATTTAATGACGAAGTTATGTTATTCAGAGAAACAATGGAAATGACGCAGTTATTCAGAGAAGGAATGAAAAGATGTGGTTATTTTGATAAAAATTTAATGACGAAGATATGTTATTCAGAGAAAAAATGGAAATGACGCAGTTATTCAGAGAAGAAATGGAAAGATGTGGTTATTTTGATGAAAATTTAATGACGAAGTTATGTTATTCAGAGAAAAAATGGAAATGACGCAGTTATTCAGAAAAGAAATGAAAAATATACTTATTCTGATAAGAATTGAATGGCGAAGTTATATTGTTCCTGAAAAAAATTGAATGACAACAGAGGTGACGTGTTACCACGTAGGATATCGTGGTTTATCGCATAGTGTGCAATAAAATATAATCTTGCATGCCATTCATGAATTTATTTGATTATAATTAACTTAGTCGTGTTCGGGGGAAAAACTTGGGTTTAATGTTATTTNTTTAGAATTTTCAACTTTTACGTGTAACCTAAAAAATGAATAGCATTAATTTAATGGAATCGAGTTCCACATTTTTTGAGTTGAAATTGATCTTTTCATTGCTTTTTGAGGGGTATCAGTTGATGGCATTTGTTTTTCATATTTGTTGAATTTATTAACCTCAAATTAATCATTGATTTATTGTTTAAATTAATGTAAATTATGTAATTGTTGATATGAAGTCTCTGACTGCATCACACCCGTGAGTTTGTGCTTGTTAAGTTTGATGTGCATTCTAATTTTTCTCTAATTTTTCTATGTCGGCAAACATGTATATTCATTTCATATAAATGTGTGAGCATTTTATATCAGAAAACAAAAATACTTAACTTATATGAAAAATAATTTTGTGTATCTAAAATAAAACGTCAAGAAATTTTTTTTAATAGTTATGTTTTTACCCCATTTTTTTCGTTCCAAATTATGTAATTTGAAGTATTCTTCGTGAACGTGAATGTGGAATCAATTACACTTTCGTAATACTGACCGAAAAATACCTAGTATTTATTTGTCGGTCCTAGCCGAAATAATTTTTTTACGTTTCATGTGAAAAGATGATTGAGACTATCACACGAACAGAAGTTATTTGTTTCTAATGTGTCTGCAGCTTGTTTTTGCTGCTATTGATGTCCTGCTCATATTTGAATCGTGTTGAAATACTTTTTTAAAGTGTTGCGGTGTAACTAGTCCTAGGGTTGTGTTCAAATATAGGACAAATGATTACGTCACTTCGCTGTATAACCTCTCATCCTACGCACCCCTTTCTCTGCTCTAATTCCTACATCACCTTCACATCGTTGATCAACTCCCACATTGGCCCGACGCAATCAAGTCGTGTCTGCCATTCCACACTTTCTATCAATCGAATAAACGGCCAAACTCTGGAGTCCCCGTCTACGAAGAGACTTATCTCCGCTTCTTGATTTATTTGCTGCCGTGGATTTTGATGTTATCTGTGACGCGTGTCACTGCGTGTGAGATCCACCCACTCTGTCGTGATGGCTCTGTCTGGCAGGATTACCCGTCTGAAATTCTCAGTTGATTTTTCGTCGTCCACAGAGTACTCCCAGAAAAATGAATGGGTTAAAATGTCCGAATAGTGCTACACTTGCTCACTTGAGTACGAACAGAGAGCAGACGGATGACCCACACATGGGCAAAAAGTGCATCGCTAATTACACAAGTGTCCCCCATTCATTTGTGTGTATCTGAAAGAGATTGTATGAGTGAATCTGCCGCTCAGCCATGGACTTGAGATTTTCTTATGTAGAAATGAACTAATAAGATTTTTATTATCATTTCAAGCGTTATGTCTCACAACAAACAAGTATAATTGCGAAATAAGATTCGAAATAAGATAAGAAACAACAATAATCACGTTTCATATTCAGTATTGTGTGACGGATTGAACGCTTATGCATTTATTAAAAGTCACCAAATTGGCATTTTCTCTTCTATTCGAACTTCGAGCATTTTAATTGGGCCGCTTTGCGCAATCAAGGCAGCTCTCTATTACTATGGTATTTGAACCAGTGTTCAAAAATATCCTATCCTATCCTTCAGTCTGCTGTTTTCGAATAAATTTGACCCGAAGTAGAAATAAATGTTCTTGCGAGACGTAAATTATTTTGAACATAAAAGTCACTAAGACCGTTCATTCCGGCATCCGGGCGTGCCGCCGGTGATCGCACTCCAGCTTTACTGTTTTTAGTTTCTTTTCGTTATGGACTTGAATGGTGGAGCTTGACTCATAAATTCCAGAGAACTCTTGGAATCTGTGGTTGTAAACATCGGCGGCAGAGAGCTAATGTCGTCCCCCACTGGGCTTCATCTGGCTCATACTCCCTCCTTCGCTGTCGCTAGGCCGGTCCAGCACCTGTAGGTCTAAGAAAGAAAATACTTTAACCCATGTTAAGGTGCAAAATACTTAAGGAAAATACTTAAAGTTAAGGAAAATACTTTTACTTTAACAGATAGGTTAGGCCCAAGGTAGGGATATACTTTTATCTAGGTAAGGCCCTAGATAATGCAATACTTTTACCTTGTTATATAAGACCCTATTTATGGGAATGTTTTCAACTCTGTAAAGCCATAAGCTATATAAGGAAATATTTTAACTAGGTAAGGTACAAGTTAAGGAAATATTTTACCCAGGTAAGACTCTAGATAATGAATACTTTTACCTATGTAAGACCCTAGGTAAGGGAATACTTTCACCTAAGTAAAGCCCAAGGTAGGGAAATACTTTTATTTGGGGAAGAAAATACTGTTTCATTGATAAAGCTCTATAGGTAAGGAAATACTTTCACATAGGTAAGACCTTGGGTAAATAAATACTTCTTGCGGATTTTTGGAAGAAAAACCGCCTTGGCTACAATATTAATTTTGACACTTTGTAAACTCTGATAAAAAAAAAATTTTAATTACATGAGCATGTGCTGGTTCGAAATGATTCAATATAAATGTTAAATTTCAATCTTTTTTTTGGGGGGGGGGAATTGCATACGTTGCGGTTTGCTCATGGATTGTCTTTATTGAAGGTTAATGAAATAATTCGAATTTTTCGAGTTTGATACAAAACTCGAACCGATGATTACATAAGTTATTAGTTCACCAGAAATAATTCTACTAAAATTTTCAGCTTTACCTTGAAGTTAGACTGTTCACCTTATTCGTCAAATTTTCAGATGCTCTGCAAACATTTTTTCCGCTTCATCCGATAAAGCAATTTCTCAAAATTTCGTTCGCAAAGTCAATGAGGATGTAACTACATATTTGGGGCATCTTTTTGCCTTCAAATTTCATTCGTTAGGTTATGATATAGTCCACGAGCCAAATTTAATTGGGCTAATGCCATCATTCACGTTGCCTTGTTTATTATAGCTTATTTTACTAGAAAATTTTAGAAATTTATATTAACGTTCGTAAATTTAATTCATCACCTCTTGTTTACTGTATTGGTAAAATAGAAATCCAGCTCGTCAAAATACCTCTTGAAGAAAACATTTCGTGCGAATTGCATTACATAATCAGCTTAGGTCAAATGAAGCCCTTAGGATGAGTGCTGAGCTTAATCCGGTAATCTACCCCATAGCGCGACGACATAAGATGCCGCTGAGCTGGGCTAGTAAGAGTACTCTCTTCCTAGGGAAGAATTGACTTGCACGGCTGACTATGGAACAGTCAACCTAGTCAAAACTGTTCATTTGTTACTGCTGTCTCTTATACACATCTAGATGTGTATAAGAGACAGCGTCTGCCCTTCAAGACATANGCGGGACAAGCGTGTACGCATCACATGCGTGAAGGATGCGTTGGCAGGACAAGCGTGTACGCATCACATGCATGAAGGATGCGTTGGCAGGACAAGCGTGTACGCATCACATGCATGAAGGATGCGTTGGCAGGACAAGCGTGTACGCATCACATGCATGAAGGATGCGTTGGCAGGACAAGCGTGTACGCATCACATGCATGAATGATGCGTTGGCAGGACAAGCGTGTACGCATCACATGCGTGAAGGATGCGCTGTCTCTTATACACATCTGTCTTTAACTGAACGATTCAACGTCAAGTGATTCGGAAAATTCGTATTAATTTCTTTGTATTACGTATTACGTATTAGAACCTGTCTCTTATACACATCTAGATGTGTATAAGAGACAGATGTTATGTAATGAATGTTATTTAATGAATGTTATTTAATGAATGTTATTTAATGAACGTTACTTCATGGAGGTTATTTAATAATGGGACTCTATGAATGTTATTTAATGAATGTTATTTAATGAATGTTATTTAATGAATGTTATTTAATGAATGTTATTTAATGAATGTTATTTAATGAATAATATTTAATGAATGTTATTTAATGAATGCTATTTGATGAATGCTATTTGATGAATGTTATTTAATGAATGCTATTTAATGAATGTTATTTAATGAATGGTATATAATGAATGTTATTTAATGAATGGTATTTAATGAATGGTATTTAATTAATGTTATTTGATGAATG